>NW_009242806.1:0-5190 GCF_000690835.1 Fulmarus glacialis | reverse complement strand
CTCGCCCCCGGCAGCGGGCAGAGCGCTCGGGGCCTCTCGGGCCGCGCACCGCTCGCTGCCATGCCCAGAGGCGGGCTGCTGCTCTGTCCCTTCTACACGTAGGGCTGCGAGAGCCTCGGTAGCGATTATCCCTCGGGAAAACAGTACTTCCTGCTGTCAGAGTTTTAAAGTAAGACTTGTCAGGTTTGGGTAAATCGAGGTGCCTTCTAGCCGTGTGAACTTCTGGCACTGTAAATAGGTTGAGAAGGGGCATCAGTGCTGTTCAACAAGTCCATGTACTTGCAACTATGACTTCCTTGGTAATTCTTACCTTGCTTTACTGTGAGCGTACTCTTTACTTTGTCTTAATCCGTGCTTCACTTCTTGGTCACTTTGAGTTGTTAAATTCACAAATTTACTGTGAAATACGCAACATGGTTTTGTAACTTTAATGTGGCTTCCTTTTAAAACATAAATGCCATCTTAAAATAATTTTTGAAGTTGTTATCTGAAGTACTTTAGCATGTGTAATTTTTAAACAACTTCACTGAAAATGTGTTTCTCATTAAGTACAGACTATAATTGACTTTCCAGCAGAAAATGGATGAAATGGCGATCTTTGTTAGCTAGTGAGCTGTGGAGAGGCCAAAAGAGATAGTGAACTTCACCAGCGAAATTCACATTAGTATCACTTCTGAGGCAAAGCTTGGAAAAAAATATTTGAAATCCTGAAAAACTTGCAGTTATTCACCAAAAAAGATCTTTTTTTTTTTTTGGTAGTCTGTGTAGCAAAATGTTAATTGAGTCAATGGCTGAACTTTATGAATCATGCCTAGATCTTGTCTGCGTGACCATGGTTAGTTCATAAGCAGGCTGTTGTGCTCCTGGCACTTTCCTGAAGTCTGTGAGAGAGCTGTTCTTCTGCTTCTTATGGTGTGAAGAACGGATCACCCTCTTCTGGCTTTCCTGAAGGTCTGGGAGAATCCTCTTCTCAACTGACCACCTTCCCCATAGCCAGTACTCTTCTGCCTTTGCTACTATTCTCAAGATGCATGTGGGAAATGTCATTTGCTTCACTGTATGCATTTGGCAAGTATAAAAACTGTTTGCAAGAAAGCATGGCGTTAAAACGCAAACAAAAAGAATTTACACAGAAAATGGTATGCGGTGGGAGGCATTTTACTAGGACTTAAAACAGGAGTGGAAGATTGTTTGAAAGCCTTACTTGTGGAGGTGGCCAGGGAATAAAATTGGAAAACCAAATCTCTAATCTGTAGCCACTCAGAAAAGAGGACTTGGGTACTACTTGAAACTTTTTTATTTTCAGACTGCTACACTTTTTAAAAAAAGCATGAGTGCTTGAGTATTTTGATGGCATTGGGCTAGTGTTTGGAGGCTTAATATTTTCTGGGGTGGGAATGTTATCTTAACCTAACTTCTCCTTAGAACATATTTTGAAATAAGTACTCTTCAGAACTGCAATTCTTGTTTTTGGTGGAAGAACTTGTACCATTTTATTTTTAAAAGGAAATAAAACACTTTCTCATTGCACTGAGTACATGCTTTGGCAATATGAGATGTTGATGGTTTAAATTCTAGTATTACAAGACACTGTTTCTGATAGGCTTGGTATATTGGATAGCTTACAAAAATGAGTTCCTCCTGGTTTTTCTTTGTTCCTTCAAATCCAGAGCTTAGTTCTGGGTGTAAGATCCTTTCAGCTTACTTTGCTTTAATTTGATTGGTTTTCCATTTCAACACTTCTATTATTTAGGCTGGCTTCGTTCTGTAGTAATCAGACAAGCTATCATGCCAGAAATAAAAGTTAATAGTTTTGTTTGTGCTGTGTTCATCCATAAGCCAGCCTGGGTTTGGATTTCCCATTTCAATTATAGGCCAGTCTGATTCTTCTTGCTTTAATATTAGAGACGTTGTTGATTTTGCAGTTCTGTTGCATGACTATGTGGATTAGAACATCACATAATTCATGAACATTTTTTAAATCCACTCTGTTTCATGGTTGATAGATGTCCCGGTCCAGTGTTGGTTGGTGGTAGTTTTTATAGTGAATTTTATGTAAGTGGCTGTTGCTAAATAGAAAAATTTCTAGTCGAAACTGTCATTCATTTTCAGCAGTGTGGCTGAATTCCTTGAAAAGCAGGCATTCTGCCTACTTTAAAGTCTGGTTGCAGTTGTAAAGCCTGGGTCTCTAGAACTGTTAAAGCCCGAACCAATGCTGTATATGCTGTGTCAGCCCACAGTCTCAGCTCTTAGGTAGTAAGAAGCAGTTTCTCAGCCTTGAGTTCTGATCTCAAGGAGGATCAAAATGGTTTGTGACAAGTTTTGTGGATTTAAAAAAAAACCACACACCCAAAACAAAACAAAACAAAACCTCAAAACCATATTTAGTTGCTAAGCAACTCACAGCAGTGCCCTGCTGATTATGTTTTAGAGGATCTGTAAGGCTCATGGGCTCCCACACTAATGTGAGATGAGGCACCCTTTTATCAAAACATTGCCTGAGGGACATGGAGTTCTTGCCCTTATCGTTAGAGGGTGCTGTAGAAGAAAAGGTAACTCCCAATGTTTTATGCAGAGAGAAGGAAAAGAGATAGTGAGGTAACATCCTACTCTAATTTTTAGATGGGTTCTCTTTTCCATGGTGTTCACTTCTAGGTTCAGTGGAAAGACTGTTCCTCTTATGCAGAAATGCAATAATAAAAAAGGCTGGTTTCTTTGGAGATAGTGGTTGGGGGTTTTTTTAATAGTTGAGGGTGGAGAAGATGAGTGGAATGAGGAAGAGTATGTCACTGAAGAGGGCCTAAGGCAATGGGGAAGCTTGAATAGAAACCATTAGACTTGGGGAAACTACTTCAGGAAAAGAAAATCTGATAAATAAGCATAAACTAAGGTAAAATTAAGGTCTTCATGGAACTGTGATAGATATCAGTACTTTAAGCACGCTTATGATGTTTTAAAATTAGTCACTTAAATTTCTTCTGCTTAAAAATGTATATTTGATGTTTATTTGAAGAAAATATTTGGATTCTTACAGCAAGATAAAAATGTCATATAAACCTTCCGAAGGTCTCAATCAAATTTAGAGTGATTTAGCTTCAAAATAAACATGAGGTATAACAGAAGTGAGGTTCTGTACACAATTTTTACGTGTGTGTGTTCGTGAGAAAGGAAATTAGATTGTTGCTTAGGAACCGTAATTAACTTCCTCAATAATCAGATGATTCCCAGGTAATAAGTTTCAGTGTTTCAGAATCTGACCATGGACCATTTTGCAGTCAGTTGTATATGTTGGTCCTTGGGCGGTGGTCAGAATCACACAGGTAGTCCTATAGTGAATCGCCCAAACTAGTCTGATGCCTCCAAGAAGTAAAGCCTACTAACTCATGTAGAGCTGTGAGAAGTGTAGGAATGGTTTTGTATCCAAAGCGTTAGAGTTCATCTCTTATCTCCTGTTTTAAGAAAAAAAAGGAAAGCCCTGATCAGCAAAATATATTTTCAAGGTAGGTCTGGTAAATACATGTAGTATTTGCATTTCTTTCTTTTGCTTCCCCTGTCCTCTACCACAAGAATAGGTACAAATGTATGGAGTACTGCAGTATGTAGAGCCACCTGACCTGAGAAATCTTATAATAGGTTGTTATTAACTGGAGTTTATCTGTTGCAGGAACTAAGAAGAAAGCTGCCTGTCCAGGACTTGGTCTGTTTTATACCATACTGTCTGCCTTCCTTTTCTCAGTGGCCTCTTTATTTCTTAAAAAAATAGAAGATGTACATTCAGTGGAAGTGAGTGCATTTCGATGTGTTTTCCAAATGGCATTCGTTCTTCCTGGTTTAATATACTACAAGTAAGTGTAGCAAATGTTTAAATTTAAAGTTGTTTCTTAAAAATAGATCTAAAATTATCACACACTTAAATCAGATTGCAATATTATTTTAATGCAGACTTCAATTGCATAACTGCATTGTTTTGGATTAGTTGATAGTTTCTTAATACAATTCAGAAAACTGAAAATCTTTGACTCCCTGAATTGTAGAGGTTTCTACAGGGATTGTATCAAATGTACTGATCTTCCATGAAGTGGTGTTCTTAAAAAATAGAAGGTAATTTGTAGATACTCTAGGGTTATTCTGCAAGCAAAAAATTAATAGCTAGAAAAACAGGTTCTGGACTCTGAATGTGGTTGGGGGTGGTGATGCGAATGAATTGGTCTGTGATCAGACAGTTTAAAATATTTTGATATTTGAGATAAGTCCCTCATCTAGAAAGGTACAATCTAGAAGGGTGTGTACATTTAAATGTGATTGGATGTTGGTCATGAAATAAGCAAGCCAGTGACATTAATGTGACATTTCTGTTTTTCAGAACAGGGTTTTTGGGACCAAAAGGTAAAAGAATTTTTCTTTTCTTCCGAGGATTCCTTGGCTCTAGCGCAATGATTCTTCTCTACTATGCTTTCCAAGTCATGCCACTAGCTGATGCCACTGTTATAACTTTTAGCAGTCCTGTTTTTACATCGTTGCTGGCATGGATCTTTCTCAAAGAGAAATACAGTGTTTGGGATCTTCTGTTTACCCTCTTCGCAATCACTGGAGTGGTTCTTATTGCCAGACCACCATTTCTGTTTGGGTCAAACGTTAAGGGGATTGAAGGAAGTTACGCAGATCACCTTAAAGGAACTATAGCTGCGATTACAAGCACAGTATCTGCAGCTTCGACTTTTGTTATACTGAGGAAGGTGGGAAAATCTGTGCATTATTTTTTGTCAATTTGGTATTACGCAGTCATTGGTTTAATTGGATGTGTTATAGCATTGTTTGTTATGAATGAATGGCGTTTACCATATTGTGGTAAAGATAGGGTTCTTCTAATATTAATAGGCTTGTTAGGATTAGGGGGTCAGATATTTCTCACAAAAGCATTACAGATAGAGAAAGCTGGACCTGTAGCCATAATGAAAACAATGGATGTGGTGTTTGCTTTTATTTTACAAATTCTTTTTCTCAATCATCTACCAACTTGGTGGACTGTGGGTGGTGCCCTTTGTGTAGTGGCTAGCAGTTCTGGAACTGCCATTCGTAAGTGGCGACAAAGCTTGAAAAAAGCTAAACAAAATGAAATCTAACAATACAGACACTAATTCATTACAGAAACAAGCAATCTTGAAATATATATAAAATATTTATTTTTAT
>NW_009242805.1:0-5164 GCF_000690835.1 Fulmarus glacialis | reverse complement strand
TGGGCCCAGAAACCCCCGTCAGGCACCCGTCGGGGGCCTCACAAGCCTCGCACTCGTCTCAGCACGCGGTAGCTGCCGCTTGTGCTGCAAGCATCGGCTTCCCGCGATTTCAGTACTATTGTAAGGAGGTAGTTCAGGGAGTATTGTACACTGACGAAGGGATCATATCTGTAAAAATTAAGAAACGAGCCTAGAATCCTTTCTTTTTGGAAGGAAAGACAGATTAAAGCATCAGACAAATCAATGGTTTGCGTTTGCTTTGAGTAATAGTTAGATGAAATCAAGAGTTTCCAACATGTTTTTCTGGTCACTGACTTTTTCAGAATCGCTTTTTAAGTGGTTGGATTGAAAGCATTTTCAGAAAAGACATTCCAATCTTGTGGTACTTCTTACAATGTGGAAATTGCTGTAATTTACAAGGACCGAAGTACCTACTTTGGCTACTACAAGTGCCTACATTGATATAGTTAACCGTAACGCGGCTTCAGTGCTTAAATACCTTTGAAGCTCTGTACAATACCTCTTCAGAGGAGTAACTGTTTCTTTTGGGGACTGCAGAATGCAGAAGACATTGTGGACACTAATAAGCAATTAAATAAAAAGAATTTTCAGAACATCTCATACAATTGTGCTTTCGGACGTTTTGTTTTAATCAACAGTTTTGCTTTTCGGGTTTCATAGTAATATAACCTGTTAATATCTCTGAATGTATGTTTTTAATTTCCGCTAGCATTAATTGGGAGTTAAACATTTGCATTAAGTACATCTCCCTTGAGCTCTCTAATATTGCTTGCAAAATGTAATCAGATAGTAAATGATTGTGAATGTACAATTAGAGTACAGATGGTTTCAACTGTGAATTACAGTCTTAATATTAATAATCCTGTTTTTTTACCGGACACTTTCTAATATCCTAGTAAAAAAGTGTTAGTAATGTGTGTTAAAATTTTTGAGTAGACTGGTAAAAGTTAACCCATGTATGTTATAGATTAGCTTATAGTAATGATTTATTTAACAAATACAGTTAAACCACCTTTTGTTTATTTAGACTGCAGGTCCTCAGCTTTTATGGAGAATCTTTTCACATTCAGTTTTTAGTCTGAACATCAGGTGCATGTGGTTAACAGTGAGAAATTTGGAAGGTAGACAGGATCTTTTGGGCTGAAAAGATTATAAAGTGCTGATGTAAAATAATCTTTCTGCATTGAACAGTTCCTCAGAACTCCGTCTCTGCTGCTGACCTCACTTCCATAAACTTCTCGCCTCCTTAAATTAAAAAAAAAAACAACAAAATTTTACACTTGGCAGGGTGAAGTGTCTTTAAAGTTGAACCTCTGTTACTTGTAGTGAGCTATAAACTGAAAATACAGCTTATTACCTGACCTATTTTTGTTCATTGTCTTTCCTAAGTGTTTTCACAAGTTACTAAATAATTTGCATTATTACTTAAGTCTCCATTTTGTGAACCTCAGAAAAATCTGTATCTGTAGATCCTAGTGTCATCTTCCACGGCCACAGCATCTCCCAAACTACTTACTGTTTCCCAAAGAAAAGTAGTGGGAGGAAACTAAGATGGCATCTTGCTCGTGAGCAGTTGTTTCCTTCTTAATTTAGGATTATCTTTAATTTACTCTGTATCATCAGCTGTGTCTATATGAAGATTTGTTTCCATTATTTTTAATTTCCTTCTTCCTGTTGTGTTCGTTCCTTATCTGCTTGCTTTTCATCTGAGTCTTAATTATCCAAGGTGATATGTACTCTGTACCTAACTCTGTACCTAACTCCAAGTATGTAAGCCTTTAAGTGTTTCAGGATATGTTTAAGAACTGTTTTGAATTGATGCCTGAGTTAATTTTGCCAATGTAATGTTGGCACACTGGGTCTTTGGAGCACTATTACTGTATTAATGAATGCTGCTGGTCCTTTAACCCATTGCTGTGCCTTGTGTCCCACAATGCACTTGAATAGGACTTGGGCTGTGAAGATTATACAGAGATGTTAATTTAGAATATAAAGATAATATAGTAATCTGACAGCTCAGCTGATGCTACTTTTTTATAACACTATGATTAGGTAATCTTGCATTAATTCTATAATAATTTCATGTAGATTTCCAGTGGGTCCAGGGAGATGTATGTGAAGTTCAGTTGATGGTGTACAATCCTATGCCTTTTGAGCTCCGAGTAGAAAACATGGTATGTATCTTCCTAAATCTCCCCTTATTATTATTTTTTCTGAAAAATTTCTCAGTTGAACTTTCAAAAATGGTTTTCTATAAATCAAATAGTTTAAAAAATCATTTAAGCCAGTATAACCTTAGTTTAACAGTGCAGTACTGTCAATTTTCTTTTATTTGTTGGTAATGAGGTGTTGAAATGAAAATCTCTGCCACTCAGAGTGTTTAAATGCTTTACTGTTACTGACCCGTAAATCAATTCTGTACCTTTCTGCATTGACTAGAACTCATGCTACATAATTTACATATACTGGTCTTCAAGTAATAATTACAATAACACAAAACCTAATAATTAGTGTATACTTACTACTGTAATTTAAAAATCTGCATTCATCCTAGCTTTTCAAATTCCTATTTTGACCACATTTTTAAAAATCTGAGGAATAAAATAGTTCTGAGAAGCTTTGTTTTTTACTGAAAGCTTCAGCTCATGAATCTGCTGTTCCCAAGGATATATGTTATTTGAAAACACGTAAGCTAAAATGATTAGGAGGGAGGAAAAAAATGCTAAAATACCAGAGAAACATGTAAAGTTAGAAGGATCAAGCCCAAGCCGTCTACTACTTCAGTCGACTACTTCAGTATGATATTAATTTTGTGGACTGCTTGCAGAGTAACCTGAAACAAAGTAAACTGGGTTATTTTTGCCCTCTTTATGCCAACTAACAGGATTCTTTTCTTTAAATTTATATCCATTTAAAAGTTAAAAGTCCTCTAACTACCAAACCAACTTAATCTCCGCTCAGTCCTAATCCAGTGTTGTCCTTTATATTAAATATTTTTACCTTTAATATTGCTTTAAAAAATAAATCCCGTCTCTTAGACCCTATTGTTCTGTTAGGCTAAGTGAATCAGCATGTGTTTATTTGCTCAGGATTTTTGTTTGTCTTTGGTTTTGATAGGTTTACTGCAGTGGCTAGTCAAACAATTTGACCTAAATTACTGATAATATGCCACACATAATAAAGTGTTTTTCCATGGGAAATGAACATGCCCAAAATTGTGCTTATAGCGTAATAAAATTCATTCTTGGAAGCTAACACACTGATTTCTTCAGAAGCATTTTATCTAACCCTTACAGAAGTATTCCAAATTGTTAGGAATGAACAGAAAAAGTAATTGTAAAGCTGTGCATAACAAAGGACTCTCTGTAGGAATTAATTTATTTAAGAACATTTTGATTTATAGTCTAATTTGTATTGTGTAAGTAATGATCTAATTATATATTTAAAAAACTGGGTTTGGATAATTTCTTAATAAGGAAATTTCTTATGAGTGCTTACATACACTTAAGAACTCAGAATACAGTTATTTGCATAGATGTGCACTCCATCCATTCCCTGAGCAAATTAATTGTAGTAGCATGAATACTTCTTTTTACTGTTAGCGTGATAAAGTTCTATCTTTGCATTAATACTGAATTTCAGTTTCATTGGTAAGCATAAGAGGAAGCAGGCATGCAAACTAGATACAAATAATTGAAGTGATTAGCGTAATTCTTTAGTCAGTGCTCCATAAATAGAGTGCTTTGAGAAATTCTGCTGTGTGCTAATGTAATCTCATTGGTAGAAATTAGTTGATTTTGCTTGATTTGTCTGTGGTATCAAGACTGTAGCCAGTAAGTTGAGGAAAGTAATTATTCCCCTCCATTTGGCATTTGAGAGACAATGTCTTTAGAACCAAGGCCAGTTTTGAGCTCCCCATACAATAGAAATATTGACATACTGGTAGCAGTCCAGCAGTATTATCAAGATGATTGGCAGGCTGGAGCATATGACAGATGAGGACAGGTTCAAGGAGCTGAATCTGTTCAGTTTGTAGAAGAGAAGAATACTGGGGTAATTCCTGTTGCTTTCCTCAATCCCAAAATGGAAGGGTGCAGTGAAAACGGAGCCAGACTCTTCCCAGAGGTGCCCAGCGTAAGGGTGAGAGTCAGTGAACACGCTGCAGCGATGGAAAACTTTCCTAATAAAAAATTTCCTTTTTTCAATCATGAGGGTGATCATACACTGGAACTAGTTTCCCAGAGAGAACGTGGGATCTCCATCTTTAGAAATCTTCAAAACTTGAGTGTATAGGACAGTGAAAAACCTAAACTACCATCAAACTTGGCCTTGTTTTAAGCAGTGGGCTGGGCAATAGCATCTCCTTCCAGCCTAAATTGTTCTGATTTTCCAGTCTCATCTGTGAGCTTTCTAGAATGCGGGAATAGTTATTACTTTATCACAAGAATAAACTTTTGTTTTTATTTTAATAATTCAGAGCCTTGTTTAATATTTTAAAATGTTTTGGTTTATTATTAACATGTACTCATGCCTGCAGTCCCCATGCCCCCTTGTTGTTTGATTTCTCATCATGTTTCACATTCTTTCATATTATTTCGTCTCATAGAATCATTTTCATAGCAAGTGTATCTTTTTCTGTCATTTAGGGGCAGTTTCAGCTTGTCCCAAAACTTTTTTCCTTCTGTCTGACTCAGCACCTTACCTTTGCAGTATGACTACTCATTCAAGCTTGTTTCCAATGACTGGCAGTTCTTCTTTGAGTTCTCCATTGCTTGATTTTCTTTGTTCCTTACCCTTTTCATGGTTCACCATTCATCAACATGTAACTGTCCTGAAATCTATAGTCTTATTCCTTTTTTCTAGTTTTCCCTTTCCCTCGTCTTTCAGTTTATGATTTGTTGTTCTGTTAGCTTACTCGTTTCATGTTAAATGAATGCTGGAAGCATTGATCCAAACTTTTATCATGATACTTTTCCTAATGTGTCTTCCTGTTTGTAATGGCTGAAAGTTGTGATGGTAAACAACTTAGTACTAAGCACAAGTTTTTAAGGAGAATGATTCCTCATTGAAAGGCTTCTCTAGCTATTTTCATTACTTGAAGTATTCATGCTAAGTACATAGAATCATAAAATCATAGAATCAT
>NW_009242804.1:0-5178 GCF_000690835.1 Fulmarus glacialis | reverse complement strand
AGCGTGCCCGTGGCATCGACCACGGGTGATTTTAGATACTGCTGTGTAGGATGGAGTGTACCCAGGCTTGGGGGCGGGGGGAGCGTTTAAAGGATTTGTTTAAAACTCCAGGGTCAACAGCAACTTCGTGAGATGTGTGACACTTCCTTTTTATCTTTTTAGAGCTACAGCCCAAAAGTTGTCACTATCACCAACAGCTACTTGCCAGCAGAGCAACTGAAGTCTGTTGAAAAACTCGTTTCACTTCCTTGCCAGAGGCCAGGCGCCCTAATGGGGTAATGTGGAAGCTGCTGATCTTTTATGTGTTTCTGTGTCTGTTCTTCAGGATCTCTGAGTGGAACCTTTAATCTTGGCTGGTACCGTAACAAAAGACAGATTCCTGTGATTTTCTCGTGCTTTGCAGTTATTTGGATGGAGTGAGCTAAACACACAAACAGTGGTTGCGGTTGCTCCTCCAAAGAGTGGGTTAGGAAAATATGCAGGTGGGTCTACAACATTGCCAGTGACTTCAGAGCTGACAGGGCAGGTTGCACCTAAGCAAAGTCCATGTAGACATCCAGAGTATTGCAGGGATGTAAATGAATAAGGTTCTTCAATGTAAATTATAGATAGAGCAACATGAATTTTACTGCTATCTCTGTTCTCAGCATCTTTAATGAAAGAAAAACACGCTTTGTGTTGAGGCAAATCACCTTTTGTTAGGCAATCCAGTTACATGTTCCGTATTTTGTAGAAAATAGTGTTGAAAAACAATTTAAGTGATTGAAAGATATATTTGGAGGCTTAGATGTATGTTCACTGTGCATGTATATGTATACATATGTATACAGCTTTTTGTTTTCTTTTTTTTTTTCTTCTTCCTGTGTGAGCATGAGCCAGCAGAGGGTGCACAGGTTAACTAGGAAGCCTTAATTCTGAGCTATGTTTACAATTGATGGCTTCCTCTTGATGTTAAACTTGTGAATAGATTAATTTGTAAATCAGTTTTGTGTTGTATTCTGCTGTATAAATAACAGGAAAAGACCTCATGGAAATGAATTACCTCATGGAAAAAGGGGAAAAATAGGGGAAAAAAGTAAAGGTTTTCACAGAATACCTAGGTATTTAAATCACATATCCTACAAACGCTCATTGATATGTGGGAAGACAACTTGTCTGTAAAGTTAAACAAATATACAGGTATTTACAGGATTGTAGCCTAAAGAATTATTTGTGAATTTGCCTCTTTGTTATGCAATATTTAAGAAATTTGTACTAAAAGTGACTGGTATCTTCTTAATTTCTATTATTCAAATTATTTTAGTCAATAATATTTATAACTACACTTTTTCTGAGTGTGCCTTTAGTAGGTGTTACAAACAGGGAACAGTAGAACAATTAACACTGAAAATGTTATTATAAATAGATTCAGTACAAAAGTAGAAATTCCATTCCAAGAATGATTCTAGGATATCAAAATATAGTTTTAGCTTCAGTTGGAATGAAAGTATTCTTCACAAGTTGAAGTATTTCAAATTCAGTTAAAATACTTCATTGAAGCTTCATTTTAAAGACAAAATAGTCTTTGATAGTGAAGTCAGAGCATCTCTATTATAAATTGAAATGATGCGGTTTCAACAAAACACTTGTCCTGATCAAAACAAAATCTTTCAACGTTCCAAAAAATAATAAAAATGTTTGAATATATTAAAGTGTCAGCAGAATTGCTATATTTCTTTAAAATACTGTGATTTTCTTGAATCAGCATTTTTTGACTAGCTTCTGTCAGTTTTGTCACCTGCCTTTGCAAGTGAAAAAAGAAGTAGGAGCTCAGGTTTACTTTTGGATAGAACAAATTACATTAGTCACCTGTAGCAACTGAACTCCACATTTTATCCATACAATTAATTCAAACAAAATACTTTTGTTAGTTATTTCATGTTCTCATTAATTGATTAAACATTCAGTAAATAAAATACATCTATATTTCTAAGATAACTGTTTCTTTCTTCCTTGTTGGCCATTCATGTCTCTTTGATCTTGCCGTTGCTGTTGTTTTATCTTTAGTTGCATTTTTTCAAACTGTCTTCGTTAGCTTAAAAACGTATTAACTAGTGTAGTTGATTCCCTCAGTACTGAGGAGAAAGCTTTCTTTGCTTCCACTGTCTTCCGAGATCAATAGATGCATATGTCAACAAGAATTAATGTTGCAGTTCGTAGCCTCAATTGAAGAACGTTTCCCCTTTTTTATAGGAATGATATGATTGCTTCTTAAAAATAAAAGAATAAAAATACAATTATAAACCCTGTAGTTTTATAAGATATTGCAAAAATGGTTTATATAGCAGAATAATTCCAACCGGAGTATCAAGATGGAGAATAGTGGCTGAGAAACAATTCTCAATGAATAAAAAATTAGGAAATTAAATAATTTTTTTTTTTTTTAACTCTCAAGGACTTTTAGCTCTCTGCTTGTCCCTAATACCTGTTTGTCTGCTTTCTTACTTTTAGAAGTGATTATATAGTACCTACATGCATTACTTTATTCCAAGTAATGTACCTTCAAGTTCTGTTGCTGATCTCCTGGATGTCTGGTGATTCAAGTAAATGCTCTCAGTAAATGAGCAGTTTTATCTCCCTCCTTCCCTCTCTCCCTCCCTCTACCATTGTATAAACTATTTCCTCTTTGCTCTAATCTTTTTAACAGGCTACCTGGCAGGCTCTTTTTGCTCAACATTTCTGTACATGTGGTTAAAATCATATCTGGTGGGGTTTGTTTGTTTTTATCTGTTGTTGCTTTTTAACCAGTGTTAACTGTGTTGTCTCTACAGGAGTCAGAATAAATCCGAGTAATTTTTTGTTTTGTTTTTCTCTTCCCCTTGGTAGTCAGTGCTCTGCAGTAGTTTTACTGAAGCTGCTGTGTGCCCACAGGGAGGTCTGCATCATTCCTGGTGATGATACATGAGAAGGAAAAACAGTTGAGAGTTTTAGATCTGCTGAGTTTGAAAAGTTGTGAAATATACTATTGTTCCAAATGTGCACAATTTTTTTGAAGTATGTCATTGAAAGACTAATCATGAAGCCCCAAGAGGGCATGTTTAGTCACTTGGTAGAATAGGGTAGCATTAAGCATTCAGTTAATGAGTATGGTTGATAGTAAAGTCCCCTCCTCCCCACCCAACCCCCAACTGAAGTATTACGAAATATTAGTATGTATGTATTTTAAAAATAACCACTGGTAATTCATAGTTATACCTTCTATGTTACCGTTATCTTGAAGAATTTTTCACTTTGTTTCCATGATTGCCACTTGGATCTGTAAGGTGTTCTGAGTTTTGGTAGGGTTTGATGGTGATAAAACAGATCAGCTACGCTTTACAGGAGAGTGTTGGGGATTAATTGTCAAATGGTGTGTAGAGAAGCTTCTGGGTGCCATGCAGAAGTAATTGTATGAAGTTCATTGTTTCCAGAATACTTTTCCATTTAGAAACGTAACATAGCTGCACATACTCTTCTTAATATAGGCTCTTTTTTTTCTTTATAACAGAGACAAGTAGGCTTAGTGATTGGAGATGGAAGAAGTTGTTAGCTTTGTAGTTGGAGATCAGTCAAATGTCAAAATCCAAATGTTTTCATCCAGTAAGTTCATTGAGCTAGGTTCTCAGACAAAAATGACGGGTTATTTCTGTTGGTTTTTGTTTGTGGTTCTTTCCTCTGACATCACTTTCAGAACTGATACTTCTCCAGGATTTTACTCATCAGTGAAGTGCTTTACGTATGTTTTGGTGTATAATTCATTATTTTAAAAACAAGATTAGAACAGTTCTTTTCTCCTGTATCTAGTTTTTCCTCTGTGGATGTGACTGCTCAGAGGTTTTAATGCCAACATCAATTAGAAGTGTATTATTTCAGGTCTAGCTGGCAGTTGATGTGTATACCTTCTTTTGCATGTCCACCTTCAAAAAGCTGTACTAAAGGTCCTGTGTTAGATTGTTTGGGGAGGGGAGGAGTTCTAAGGCTGTTTTCTTAAAGTTTCTCAACTAAACTGAGGACCTGATCTGTATTTGTAACAATGACAAAATTCTAAAGGCTAAAAGGCAGTGCTCCACAGGGAAAAAAGTCTTCTATGTTGCTTTTCAGCATGGATACCAAGTGCATTTTTTCTTTAAAGTTTTTTCTGAAAAATAGTTATGCTGCCACAAAATATAGGCATTTTTAATGTAATTCAGGTTCGTGATAATATCCTTAAAGATGAAGGTTGAATTACTTTGATTAATAATCAAACTTAAAGCCTTCCTGACTGTGGCTCTGAACAAGGAAATAACTCCTAATTCTTTTAGACAACAACATTTCTTGCTGTCATGGCTTCAGGGTATCATCATCTTATCTGACAAAGAGAAAGGGTGTTTGCCTGTTTCATTAACAAAATCAATTAGAGAAACAATCAAGCAATGACTTGCTTCTGAAAATGTAATTTAGGCTTCCAAGTCATTTAGATGCTTTTTGAACTTTTAGAGCCAGACTGCCCATTAATCTCATGATCTGTGGATCACAGTAACTCTCAGGGATATACGTGCATGTCTCCAAGGAGTTCCTTCACATTTAACACTGGATGCAACAGTAAACTTAACTCCCCCACCTACCCCACTCTCCCTGCATTTTCTTGATGGTTCAGAATTTATCAGCTAAAATTGTTCAATTATCGCTCAAAGGATCACATTCTCATAAAAAGAGTTGCATCTCTGGATTTTGCTGATGCAAGATCATCTTAGTCATCTGACTATAATTCCCATCTGTGCATCTTTTCATGTTCTTACTGAGATATTTAGAAAGCCAAGAAAAATTATGTGGCTAGCCTAGCAGCTGAATCATTGTATTTTATGTTGAGTATCAATGCTGGCACAGGAAATGCAAGATACCAACTCAGGTCTTTTTGAATGATTGAAGAAGGAAGAGGCTTTGTAAACAGTTTGCAGTGTAATCATGGAATCGTTATCCAGGCATTTCTATAATTTAATAATAATAATTTTAAATCAGATTGTGGTTTGGGGTTTTGAGGGATTTTTTAATTTGTTTTTGTTTTCAAGAACATTGCCTTTGTGTAAATTACACATTTTGCAGAAATTGTCATGGTGTCTTAATTTTCGTGTCTCATAATTATTATTTCATAGTATCTGTTGTGGTTTAACCCAGCAGGCA
>NW_009242803.1:0-4922 GCF_000690835.1 Fulmarus glacialis | reverse complement strand
TCTGCAGAGGTACGAAAGATCGGGCGCCGCGGATGGGAAAGGCAGCCGGTCCGTGCTGTCTGTGCCCCCCTTCGCCAAGGAGCTGCGCCTAGAGATCGTCTGCTCGCCGGCCTACAGCACCCGGGGAGGCTACGACCGTGTCCTCTACAAGCACTTTGAAACGCCCCGGTGAGCTGCGTGAGGAGGAGACATGTTTCTGTTTGTGGGGTGTATTCATGAGATGCACCCTCGCTGTGAATTTGTGGCATCCAGATCTGATACACACTCATGATGTGTATATCAACACCTTAATGCAGATGCTGAGTGGTTTTAGAATATCCACTTGTACCATCTTCTCCTCATGAGTGTGCTTCACTTGCACGCAACATCTCTTGTCCTGTCCCTCGGAAGTCATCTTCAAGTCTCCTTCCTCGTGATCTACCATCCAATGCTGAGGGCTCCCAAGTGCTGCCTGCAAACCTCCATTCTGAGGCATGTTTGTAACCCCAGTTTTCAGCTTTGAGTGAAGTTGAGTAATCGGGAAACTGGATGTGTTGCCATCTTCTCTTACGACACCTGCCCCTGAGCCTCTTTCATTTGGCTGTTCAGGCTTTCTGTTGGATTTATACTCAGCTGTTCCAGGGATAAGGAGGCTATTTTGTTTGGAAGAGACACTCTTTAATGGTATTCATCTTCTATACCATTCCCAGAAGGTTCCCTTTACTAGTCTGGATGCGCCTACTCACAGTGCTTGCTAAATCTTTAAGTGGCCGTTTATAGTTTTATTTACAGGAAAGAAGTGAGTTGGTATGAATAGCTACATTCTTTTCTGTAAAAACGCATGTGGTATGGGGCGGGGAGGACACACAGCCAGAAGGATTTACTCTCTTTCACTGTTCAAACTCCCTGGGGTTTTTTTGTAGGCTTGTCCAGGAGGGAGACATCCTGTGTGTTCCAACATTTGGATATGCCGAGTTTTTAGAAGTAAATGCAGACAAATTCCTCAGGTAGGTGGCAAAAAACTGTGGCTCTATTACATGGCTACTGCAAAAGGAAATATACTTTTCCACTATTGACTCTCTTGAAACAAGATAGTTTATTCCATTCTGATCTGTCCCTGGAGTTTTGAGTTTATCTGCCTCTTATTTTAGGAGGTAGAGGGAAATGTTTTTGTTGGATTATGGAAGGCTGCAGCTAAGAGAGAGGCCTCCCTTATCTTGCTCAAATAGTCATGGAGGGAAGAAAGGAAAAAGGGGGAGAGAAACTGGTGGGGAAAAAGAATGAAGGGGAGGAAGGAGTGGTTTGAGGACAGCCAGTGCCACATAAAGCAAAGTGGAAGCTGGGCTTGTCAACGTGTGACAAAGTGTGAATATAAGCCCTTACAGTTCATGTTAGAATACCTTTCTGTTTGGCCACCGATTCTGCCTTCCTTGGTTTTGCTCTTATGGCTTTGAAACAGTTCTGTGCTAAATGAGGGAAGGTCACCTTTGTATCAGAGTAGGGGTGCTTGCAGCTGGTGTTAATGTAAGTTCTTCAGCTGTGTCACTGAGGGAACTGCCACAGGTAACCGAGGCGTGTGATGCAAAGAATTTCCTTGAGTTGTTCATGCAGGATATACCAGCAACATGTTGTAACACTGCTCAGCTCCGCTATGTATTTTAAAATTAAATAGTTTTATAGCACTACTACGATGAGTGTTTTCTAGGCTGTTTCTCAGAGGGAGGCAGGACCATAGGAGGCACAAGTCTTCCATTTGTGGACTTATATGTTAGCTCTGTGGCAAGCCAGAGAAGACAGCAGAGTTCACGAGACCTAAAGAGCTTGGAACTGTGTTGGTGTGCAAGTGGTACAATTATTCAGAGGGTGGAGAAAATCCTGGTGGAAACCTCTGCAGATCCATTAATCTGTCCAGGAGGATATCAAAGTAGGAAGAAGTGTTTTTCCTGCCAGGTGTCCAGGGCAGGATGCTTGTAAGGTTCTTATGGTAGTTGGATGAGTCCTAGTCTGCAGCCTAGAGGACTCTGCCCTGTAAGGTTTTATGTGCTGCAGTTGAATCTCTGCGGAGCTGTAGTGAAGGAAGTGATGGCAGAAGAGAGAATGTCTTGAGCTCTTAGATAGACGAAATAAGGTTAGTACAGCCATGCTTGTGGACTGAAGCCACCAGCAGAAGCTGTAACTGTTGACGGTCCTGTTGGTCTGTATGGCCAGACAGCACAGTGGGGTCTGTAACAGATCCTCCATGTGGGTCCTGGGAGAGGGCAAGAGCATCTCTGCTTACCTGTGCCTTTCAGCTGTCTTCTTGTTGACAACTGTTTTGTTCCTGCCTTCAAAATCTTGACTCAACAATTTAGACTGTTTGTTTTTTCCCTTAGGTGGCCAGAGCTTTACTTCAAAGTGAGGAAGATTTTAGGCATGGTGGAAGGCGAGCAGTCTGAGGGTTACCTGGTGGACACCCAGAACACCTCTCTCTATCTGGTAAGATGCCAATTGAGAGCAGGGAGGGTGTATAGGACATCTCAGGCTGAGGTTGCACTATGGATGATGAAGGTGCCTGTGGAGGCTTGTGTCTCCTACCATTGAAAAATGGCATTTCAGGACAGACTTTGTCACTTGGTACCTGTCTTTTCTCAGGCGGTGTTCCACAGAGTGCTATTTTGCCTTCCTCACAGGTGGGTTCAACAAACAGCGCTGTCCCATCTGCCCCAGCCTATAACAGCCACGAGTTCTGGAGCAGTTTGTCTCCTGCTGGACTTTCTGATGTCGTGAAGCGGCTCTGTGATGCTCTTCGGCCTCACCTGAACAGTTGGTGAGTTAAAATTCCTTCTAGCAAGCCCCAGGAGAGCTGGGACCCAGCTCCCCAGTCACCGGGAGAACTGCCTCTGTGTTACAGGGCAAGTGCGCTGAGCGGGGCCGGCAGCGTTCTCCTCTCAGGGCCAAGCGGCAGTGGGAAACTGTTGGCTGTCAGAGCTGTGTGTAGCTGCCTCAACCTCCACCTCTTCAAGGTAATTCCTTCTGCGGTCAGTTGATTGGTGGATTTACAACATACAAAGAATTATGGAAATGTTCTCTAATTTAGCCGTACCAACACCCCTGCTGCAACTGACATGAGCCTACCCAGAAGCTACTCCCATGCGCACATGCAGACAAAAGGAGTCCGAGTATGCTGAGCTTAGCAGCTCTCTCTGTCATGGCTTATGACTGCTGGTAGGCAGAACCTCAAAGCAACCATTTGGCTCAGCCTAAAGGGCTGTCTAGCCCCCTGGCCCGTGTCTGAGACTGGCCAGTAACAGATGCTCAGGAAGAGGGCATAAGCCTGAAGAGATGTTTCCTCTGGCGTGTACCCTCCAGTGCTCCAGAAACAGTAATTTAGAGATCTTTTGGCCCAGGGTGTGCATTTGTACCTTTCTTTACTGACTCTTGCTATTATTGTTGCCAGTCTGATGTACTTTACAGATACTGCAATACACAGTTGTATTTCAGCAGACTAACTTCCTGCCATTTGATAGGGCATTGAGTTGATACTATACCCCAGAGGGTGGCAGTAACTAAAAAATACTGAGAGAAATTGGAGAGGTGATGAGGGCAGGAACTGCAGTGGCATTGGGTGTTTTCAATTGTCCCCGCATAGGTTGGGCAAAAGGCATGTTGGAAAGCGAGATGATGCTGAGATCTTCTCTAGCTGGGTGGGAAGCCTAGAAAAGAAATACAGCCCTTGGTTTGATAACAGCATGTGTGCCAGATCTGGTTCAAAATCTCGCGGCCTGTGGAAGAGCTGCCTTGTAACTGTGTTCACATTCACCATCACCACCCCCCAAGAGCAAAAAAGGCCCCAAATCTTCCATAGCAGTGCTTGGCTTCTGAAAGGGAACAAATGAGGTTTATTTAGAAAGAAAGAATCAGCCAAGATAAGGAAGTGTTACATCTGCTGTGGAGGGGACTGAGGGACACTGCGCCACAACACAAGGCCACCGCATAGGTCATATTGGGACAGGCTTGCGAAAAGTAAATGGAAGACAAAACATATGAACAGCAGGGAAAGGGCAGTCGCTGAAAACAAGAGGCATTCTTCAAGGGGCACAAACCTGTAGCAGATTAGAGTGAAGGATAGGGTTAGCACACTCTGGGATGACTTCACTACTTGTGAAGAATCCATGTAGTTTTTGCAATGGGAAGTCCTGTCCTGTAAACCTTCAGAAAGTTACCTGAAGGTGTTACCAAGCATATGGGGAAGGTAACTTGACCAACACAGTCTACCTGGGTTTTGAAAAGGCTCTTTGGGAAACTGAGTGGTGGCGGGATGTGAGTGAAAGTCCTGGCATGGATAAAGTGCTGGTTAAAGGTTGGGAACAGGATGGGAGTAGTTGATGAGTCTTCACAATCAGCAGCAGAGCTCTGCAGGCATCTGCACTGGGAGCTCGGAAATGACCTGGGAAAGGGAGTGAACGGTGATGTGATAGTTTGTTGATAACTAAATTATTAAAGGTAAGACTAGAGGGGAGCTTTAATGAGACCAAGTGACTGAGCAGTGAAATGGCAGGTAAAATTCACTGTAGTTGGTTTTACATGGAAGACGATAGATTTCAAGCTGACTATCACCAGTCAGTATCAATAATTTGATTTTATGTCAGTGACTCCATGAAAATTTGGGCTCTGTTCCTCATGTATGTCAAAAATCAGATCATATTCTAGGAAACAAACTTGAGAGTAGGTGCTGCTGCTGTGCCGATCCGTGTCTTGCCACAGCTTGAATATCGTGCACAGTTCTGGTCTCCCCATCACAAAAGCATAAAGCTGAACTGGAAAAATTCAGAGGAGGACACTGGGGAAGATCAGGGGTCTAGACCAGTTTCTGTGTGGTGAACAGCTGAACAGGCTCTTCAGCTTGAAAAATAGAGAATTTAGGGAGAGTTTGTTAGATCTCCTTCTATGACCAGGTGACCCGC
>NW_009242802.1:0-5074 GCF_000690835.1 Fulmarus glacialis | reverse complement strand
CCCCTGTCCAGCTGAGGAGGGGAGTGACAAAGTGGCTTTAGTGGGCACCGGGTGTCCAACACACCGCAGTTGATGACCTCTCCTTCACACTCCTGCCTTCTTTCAAGCATGGGTTACTTCAGACCTCATCACTCTCAAGTCCTATGCTCCTGGGTTGAAGGTAACAACAAAGTGCCCAGCCTGCATGCCCCACTCGCTCAGCTACAGACTGAATCTGCACCGGTTTCTGACTAGTTGGAGCTTCCTATGATCAATGACTACATTTTATTTATGTTTGCTTAAAATTAGATCAAGGTCTGTGTTACTGAACTGTCGGGGACAGGTGGAGAGAAAGGCCTTGGTCATTTACATGGTCTCAGAATTAGGAAAATCAGGTTGAAGAGATGACATAGTTTGGAGGAACAAACATGTAGAAAATATTCTGTGACAGCAGCTCATATGACCACTCCTGTCCCCCATCACATGAAGGCTGCCAAGATGAAATAATGTGGCTCCCTGTTCTCCTGTCTTTTTTTGTGAGGGCTTAGTTGCACTCTTGTAATCAAAGAGAAACTGTAGCCAGAGGACCAAACTGAAAGAGTCATGCCAAAAACCAGAGTGGGGAATCCTAGGATATCACAAATCATGATACCTTAGAGAAGAAACTTTGGATGAGATGGTTCTGCTCCCATGCTGGTTAACAGGAGATGATCACAAAAGGAAAGCTCCACATGGACCATGGATCCTTTCCTTTCTCTGGATCTCCTTGAGTATTTCAACTGAAGGGAATAATTTGATACAATTTGGCTTCCAAGAAAATCCAGGTTAAAACACATGTTCACACAGAACTTCGACAATGACCAGAAAAGCTAATCGTACACAGAAGTCTGATTACTTGGTGGATTTGTTATTTTAAAAATCTCTTTAAAACAGCTGGATTTGCATTTTGTAAATATGCATTCATGTCATGTCGCTTGTAGACAGAAAATCAGAACTCAGATCATCTGTAGTAACTTATAGAAATTGCCTGCTGATCATTGGTATACATATGCAATGTTTTTATTATCCTGAACCCTGGAATTTTATGCCAAATAGAAGAATATGTGGTACCTTTGCTCAGCAGCAAAAAACAACGCAAGCTGGGACTGCTGTTCTCCCAGAATACATCTTTTTTTGCACAGGGGGCCTGTAGGCTGGTTGATGGAACTGAAATGGCTGGAAACCACTTACTTCTTTTTCCTTTCCCTTTTTTTTCTTTTATTTCTTTTTTCTGGGTGAGTTTTTGCATAGATCACCTCTATGAATCCACTCCACACCTGGCTCATGAACACTAGAACAGCAAAAGGGAGGGAGAGGCATGGAGGAGCAGGACCATATCAGCTTCACCTCAGACTTCTATAAATTGCCATGGAACTACACTGCATGGCTTCAGTGGTGAAGCTGAGGACAGAAGATTGTGTGAATATCTGTGTATTATCTTGCTGAAATTGTTTGCCATCTAGTGGGCTGTTGGCCTCCTACAAATATAAACTTTAAAAATAGTAAAGCATTGGAGGATGTAATTATAAAAAAAAGTTTGTATTACATCTGTTCCCCAACATGCAAGAACCTATACAAATACATAGGAAAGGTGAAGCGCCCCTCACAAAGTGTTTACCATTAGAATGAAAATACCATGGAGACAAGCAACAAAAACTTGCACGCAACCAAGGTGAGATTCAGAGAGATGTTAGGTACACAGTTTGTCATTTTTCCCTCTTTTATTTCACTCTGCTAGTCTGATTTCATCGAGGTGTCTTGACCTAATTTGCTCCACCATTTTCTTCAAGCTTGCCCACCCAAAAGCGTACATTATATAGAAATTATGAGGGAATTAGGAGGGTTCTGTGTTCGGGGGTGGGGGCGTGTCAGGGAGCAGCAAGCATTGGCTGCCTTGCAACAGAAGGTGTGCCGGGAGCTAAGCACGATACCAAGCAGATGAAAACAGTCACCTCACTGACAAGGAGCCAGGACGTGGAGCAGCAAGCCAGGGTCAAGACTGGGTTGAGAGGTCAGGGTCAGACACGGGCCAGTGGTCACCCAGCAGGGCTGCAGTGACGGGGCAGGTCCGAGACCAAGCCAGGATGCCAAGTCAGCGAGTCCAGGCCAGGGCCAGACTCACGGAGATGTGAGACGGTGCAAATGGAGCTGCTGCACAGCTGCACTGTGGCACAGGCAAGGGCCAGCGCAAAGCCTCAGCTTGAAAGTGGCTCTGAAGGGGAAGCAGAGGCAGGCCCTTGCTACTAGCTTTTTTCACAACCGCTTTTATCAGTGAAAGAGATGACCTTGGACTCTGCCAACTAAACTCTGCAAGGGGGTAACGCGCTCAGGGCCATGGCACTCTGAGGCCTGGAACAGAGCTATGGAACATGTCCAACACAGGGGTAAAGTTGGTTAATGGAAATGGCCTTATTCATTAAAATGGTGTATGAATGAAAATCCCATCCAAATGAAAGTAAATCGACCCAAAGCGCTTACTGTGTTCAGTTTGGGGGAACCAAAACCTCTTGCTGTTAACGATGCTTCATTAATAAGAAGCAACAAGGGACATATGGGTTATTAACTGATCACAAAATGATTTGGGGCTACTAATTTGATGTGTACATGAAAAAAACCAAATACAATCCTAGGATGTATCAGGGCCACGTATTTCCGTTAGAGACACTATACAAGACCTGAAATGAATGTACTAACTCGTCACCCATGTTTAAGAAGGGTGAATTCAAACCAACATATGCACAAATGACTCAGTGGGATAATCAGGAGAATAGTAAGAGTTTCCTGTCTTATGAAAGGAGACTAGTAACAACAGAGGCTAAAATAAAAGGGCTGGAGGGGGTACAACAAATAATGGGCGAACATCACAAAGAACAAAAACTATTTAAACTCATGGGCAGCACTGGCCAAGGACAAATCGGTATAAATAATCCTATACTAAGAATTAAACTAATAAAATAAATTATTTCAAAATTAATAAATAATTAGGCCTTCTACCCTTCCAAGGAGTGAAATTTTGGGACTGTTTTTTCAGTGCAGTTAATAACACGGGTAAATACTTCTATATTTAGTTACTTCAATTGCATGTGATAGCAAAGGTTTACATTAGAAGGTCCAGAATGTCCCTTTCAGATTTATTTCCTGCATTAACCATTAATTTATGACAAGTAGCCGCCTAGTTAAAGTCAGACTGGATTATCTGATGTGCTCTTTTGGCTTTACAATATTTGAAGTCCTCATAAAGCTGTGTGTATTTAGCTATATACTGCCTTACGAGTATACATATATAACACTACGATGTAATGACAAGGTTGAAATAAACTGTATTATTTGTGGTCACATTCTCTTGTGTTGCAAAAGAGTGAAACCTAATGAAAAAGAGCTCAGTGTGGGTGGGAGGATACCAGTATACTAACTGAGGATCCGACCCTCAGTGTACTTATTTCAGTGACTGCTCTATGATATATTCACGTGTTAACTGCATTTTTATTAATATATGATTTAATAAACATATTGAG
Source organism: Fulmarus glacialis (assembly GCF_000690835.1). Lineage (NCBI taxonomy): Eukaryota > Metazoa > Chordata > Aves > Procellariiformes > Procellariidae > Fulmarus > Fulmarus glacialis. Next base: position 1,541 of record NW_009242802.1, on the reverse strand, counting down.
TGCATTGATATCAGTTATATTTAAAAAATATTACTCTATGAACAGTATATTTGAACAAATGCAATTATTTTGCTACTAATCAAAGAACAACTGAAAGCTATTCTGCCTGTATTACACAGTGGCAACCTGTGTAAAGTTACTGCAGCCTCTGTGACAGGTACAGTTTTTAAGGAAATTGCCTAGAAAAAATGGTCAACCTCATGTCAGCTGAAATTTAGAGATACACTGTGCATCTAGGTAATTGTAACACTTTTTAAATCCTATGCTAAATCTAGATGGAGACAGGAGTAAATTTGTTTTTCTGGAAAGAATGCTGGATTGTAAAGGATACTGAGATGAAATAAATTTGGTTTGAAAGGATTCATACAGCACGGGTGCTATAAAAGCTACTTTGACATAGCAATAATTGAAATAAAGCTTAAAAGACAAGGTTCAGACTATGTAAAATCTTACGTTGGCCATATTTGTAATGGGTAAAGGGAATCCCTCTAACGACAATAAGTCTAACTTAGGGGGTAGGAGCTATATACCTGAAGCAGAGAAAACTGGCACATTCAAGTCCTTGGTTTATGGCCAGACAGTTTGGAGACTCTTGACATTTCCACCACAACCTTCTCCTCTCCTTAAAGAAAATATACCAGTTTAAGTTATATAGTATGTTATCTCCCTCTTTGATCTTACTCTGATGCAACAAAAACACACTCCTAAAACCATAAGGCATCAGGAATAATCTTAGCTACCTCAAGCGCATCAGAGGTAAACAACATTTCATCCTTTTCCCCATTTATTTTCACTCCTGTTTGAATGAATTATTTCAAAGTAAATGCTCCACTTCTTCATTCACTCAGCACTCTCCAATTTGGGTGTGGTAGAGTGAAGGGAATCTATATAACCATCTAATCAAAACTCGTAGAGCAATGTGTACATTGAAGAGAGCCAAATTAAGTCCACATGTGCAGTCTGTAATTGCTCAGGAAATCTCAAAATTTCCTATTGCACATACTGATATTTGAGCCATTCACCATGAATGCTCACCTCCTGTTAAAACCTCAGATAGCATTGCTGTCCCTTTGCTGATGCCTGAGTTTTAGAAGTTGATCTCTGTCATAAGAAATAGTGATGAGGAACTGGGAATTTCTTGGTGGTCCTGCTGGACAGCTGAGACCGCCGAGCTGCCAGCTCCACTTCCCTGGGGCTGTACTTCTTGCCCTGCCTGGAGCCAGGGAGCCCGGTCCCTCACAGGCCAGGCCTCCCAAAGGGGCATTTGGGATGTAGTGACGACTGCTTGGGCACCACCTCCACAGCGTGTGCCAGGGACCCCGCCGGGGCCCAGGCAGCGCTGAGCCCTCGCCTTGGCCCGGGCCGAGTCAAGAAATGCCTCGCAGACCCAACCGGGGAGGGGAGCAGGACATGTCGGGCTCCACGGGACCACCTTCCCGGCGTGGGCTTGGATTTGGGAACCAGAGAGCTTTCACCGGCCTACGGTGTGGTCTGAGGGAGCAAGAGAGAAGCTGACGAGAACACGGCGGTGCCGGGGAGGG
>NW_009242801.1:0-5081 GCF_000690835.1 Fulmarus glacialis | reverse complement strand
CGGGGCTGCCGGAGCGGGCTGGGCTCCCGCGTTGTGTGACCTGCGAAGCGGTCTCCGCGCTTTCCTCCCGTTACGTTTGCGATTTCACCCCCATGAGCCTCCCCACCTCCGACCCACCCCCGTTTTTCTCTTCCAGTGAAGTAGAAGGCCTCCCACTGCAGCGGATCCTTCCTTTTCATCTACTCCTGCACCCTTCGGGTCAGACTGCAATGAGCGGACTGAGGTCTCCGGGGCTGCTGGGGCTGGTGCTCTTAATGCTCTCAGCAGGATATTGCAAAGAGAAAACTGACTCCGCAGATTTGAAGGACAGGCAAAGTCTCTTAAGTCTGATCATGGAGATCATTCAGGAACTGAAAAGGTACCACCTGGAGAAGGACAGTGGGGTGCAGTACTTCTCCAAGCACGACTATAACATAGATCGAAGGGAAGTGGCTGACTACGGAGGATACCAGGACGAGCAGAGAGTTGGTAAGTTATGACTTAGGAAATCTTTTTTTTTTGCTGTAGGGTGCCTTGGTGAATCAGACATCACATCAGGTTACTAATTTTATATCAAGAATTCACCGCTCAGAATACCTGCAGATTCCCTTTGGTATCAGAAACTGACAGAGATGACAAATTTGGAACAGAAAAACTCCATTCACATCTCAGAGTTTCTTGCTCTGGATAATGTACTCAACTGAAAGTCCGACTTCCTGTGTGTTGGCTTTGAACAAAACCTACTAATAAGAGAAAAGACTGAAATGGGCCGAGACCAAAGAAATAAGGGATGAAAGTGCTCTGTTTCCTGGAAGTTTACCACTTTCTAAAATGTGCTTGGTTTAAGTGTTTCCTGGGAATGACCCTAGCAAGAATTCCCCCGCAGGACTATAGTATGTCCTCATAGATATCACATCTAGAAGTCTTTTCCTGCAGCTCAGCTTCATTAAACTTTTCGCCCTGCTTGTTAGTCCGTTTTGTACTCCGGAGGTAGCACCTTTGAAATACTAGGGAACTGAAACAGAGTACTCCTCGGTCACTGTACAACCTGTGACTACTTTGGGACACCCCTGCAGTCATCCTTCTACTTGTTGAATGACTCTTCTCTAACCTCCAGTGAAAGCCCATGTTTGTTTGTTAGACGTTCAGGGTTGTATAGAGCAGTCCAGAAGCAGTCGTACCAAGCCACATAGTGATGGATAGTTACCGCTCAGTTTTGTGATGTACTCCTGTGCATCCAGTTGAAAGTTGATTTGGCTTCTGCTGCCATGTCTAGTTTACTGTTCACTGTCACTCCCAAACCCCTACAGCATTACTGCTGCTCATAGTACGCCTCTTACTGACAGTGACTTTCTGAATATTTTCCAGATGCCTACTCACCTTTTTCCAAACTGGCTTTCATTTTGATAGTATGCTATTTATTTTGCCTTTCTTGATCTCATAAAGCTTCATTGTACCTGTTCTTCATTCTTATTCATATTCAAATATCCTCATGATTTGCATTTGTTGGTGGCTGTCATGAAAATGTTACTTCTCCATCTGGATGATTAATGAATATACAAAGGAAGACAATTTTGTTCCACTTAAGATCAGCATAGTGAGAACATTTTGTTTTATTAATGTTGAAAAGTTAAAGAGGCCAGACTAAGCAGGGAACCCTGATCTGCACAACTCAATCTCAGCATGAACACGGGCGTAGTTTTTGGCCACCCTACATCAGCATATTGGTGCAAAACATCTGGTTTGTGCTGAACAGTTATCTGTGTAAATAATAAACCTACTTCAGAGCCGATTAGGTGGTGGTGGTGTCATTGACTCCTAAGCAGGATTTTTTATTGTTATTATAATGGAGTTATACCCAGCAATTCTGCAAAGGAACTACTGCTTAGAGTCTTTCATTTCAGTTTTGGTATCACTTTCCCAGTGAGCCTGTCCCACGGGAAATTTCTTAGTGAAGCATGTGTGTTTTTAATGCTCTTCATGACATAATTAGGTCAAATATGATAAGGTCAATTTTACTTACACCGACTAAAGTTAGAAGTAAATGAAGAATGACTTTCGAGAAGTGTCTAACCTCACAATTGAATCAGATCTGGATGGAAATGCTCTCTGCTTTATATCTGATAAGAGGTGCCAGGGGAATGAAGAAGGCTGCTCGGGCATTTATGGTCAAATAAATAAAGCACCATGTAGTGTATCATACACAATCAACACTAAGCTATCAGCATAGAGTTCGTAACGGAAAGCAATCAAAGATAGCTGCAAATCAGGAAGACACAAGCAAGGGTTAGGGCTAAAATGGATTTCAGTAAACCAGTTTCATTTTGCCATCTGCTAAACACAAAACGCAAGGTGGTAAACCACAAACATAGGGAGCCAGAAGAGAGCAATTTGCTTGGGATCATTTCCTGTGAATTTTATTTACTGCTAGAGGGGAGAAAAAAGGATTCCTGTAAGTAGGTCAGTCCAGTTTCGTGATTACAGTAGGGCGGTGCTTGTACAAACATACCTGTGACAAAAGAGTGGATGTATTTGTATAAGAGAATTACAAGACACTAAACTAAATATATCTTTGGGTCTTTACCACTAGCGGAATATGCCCTTTCTAAGCAACCATGAACTAAAATTTTTGGAAGAATTTATATCTAGGTAAACTTGATAATGTAATTCATAGGGAGCTAAAATCTGGCTCAGTTAACTGTCATCATCATTAATGACTGCACACCTAACAGACATTACTTGTTTCATCATCACAGTGTGTTTCACAGTGCATTTTACAGTGGCTTCTTATGTAAAACAAATGCTTCCAATTTGGCCTGCTGTATGCAAAGGACTTTTGACCTCTGTGCATCTGTCAAGACATAGTGGTGATGTTTGCTGGACAGAGTTTATTCTCTTTCCCCATACTATGCTTGGCAAGCATAGTTCCAGTGTAGCAGAGTGACTATTCTTTTTTCTGTCCAACAGAAATAGTTCCCAGAGATCTGAGGATGAAAGACAAGTTCTTAAAGCATTTAACAGGTATGTTTTAATTTTGCATTGGTATCCATCATTTCACATACATACCATAAGCTGCACTCTTCTTCCTGTGAGCTGTGCTGATTCATAACTTATTTTTTCTTTATATTTCAGGTCCACTCTACTTTAGCCCAAAATGTAGTAAACACTTTCATCGGCTTTATCACAATACAAGGGACTGCACCATCCCAGCATGTAAGTGCCAAAACCAGAGACTTTCATAAAACAACAGAAAACTCTAAAATTGAATAGCTCTATGAGGTAGTAGTAGTGATACAATGTTAGAATACATTCCTTGCAATGAAGAATTTGGAGTGCTCTAAAATGTACTAAGTATGCTTTACAGCATTGCTAGAACACCACCAGCATTACAGTGAGAAAAATGGAAACACAACTTTTTCACTGCAAGTATATTGCGTAGAATGGCTGTAAACACTGCTTCCTTAGGTACTGATGTATATGCCTGTTTGGTCCCAAACCAAAGGTGTTTGCTTTTCATAGGAACACATGACTCTTCTCGCAAACCTCTCATATTTAATTTCTAGTGCTGCAAATTCAAGACAGGATCAGAAATCCAGGTGGGGCTATTTCCTTTTCATTGATTATTTATGTAGAACTTATTTTATAAACATTTTATATTTTCACTGTTCAGCTACCCATCTACCAGTGATGTTGACAGTGAGTCTTTGCAACCCTTGTATTCAGTGAATTACAAAAGTATAACTTTTGGCGTAAGAAGTGCTGATGGACACAAATAAGCAAATTCAGTTTATGGTATCTCATCAGCGTTGGCAGCAGAGAATTAAAAAAAATTAAAATCAAACACTGACATTTATCAGTCAGTAGATGTGACTCCAGATTCATACTGAGGTGGACCTGTTGAGTAAGCAGATGCTATTTTAGTACAGCCTTTTCAGAATGGAAGCACACTTTATTTTACTTGTCTGAGGTCAACCAGTTGGGTCAGTAGCAGAGCTGGGAATAGAAACAAGAGTTACAGATTCCAAGTTTCACATACTAATAAATATCTCAGCCCCAATATATTTTAAAGGCATATTTGGTAAGAATTGCAGACTTTCTCCCTATTTGTAAGGCTTCAGATTAGGAATACCTTGGAAAGATAAGGATTTATAGGTATTAGCTAACCACATCACATTCCGTTTACATGGATGGAGATGGAAGTTGTTCATAACTAGTCTATTTTGAACAAACAAATGGTCATATTACCTTTTTCATAAGGATCACAACACAAACATCATTTGACTCAGTACTAATGAGTACTCCAAGCTGTGAAGCTAAAAGCTAGTTGGTCTTAAAGTCTGAATTAGCCTTTTCCTCCTGACAGGTGACACACCCACTAATATAATGTCTGGATAATTTGTAGGAATGGCAATTATAGCATATCTATGCTGTGAGTTAGGGATTGTTAACATTGCATCCCTAGGAAACATTAGATGTAGTTACTCATTAATGAAATAATGCCTAACGAAAATCAACATCAGTCACCGGACTGGACTGACTAGCGTCTCCTTAAAGTAACTTTCTTCTAGGAAAATGAGGTAAACAACCTGCTTTAATTCTTCATGCATAGTATGATGTTAATTTTTGATAATATCCTGATTTCAGGTAATACTGTTAATTCTATGTAGAAATTCAAAGGCCAAACAACGAAGAAATTAAAAGCATCTGTGATGCTGCAACACAGTGGTAGCCAGTACAAAAGCGTTTTGTTGGCATACCTTCTAGTACTTTGTACAGCATAGTAGCATTGGCACCTAAAAAGTAAGTTACTCTGCTGTCTGTCCATAACCAACTTTCACAAAATTTGCTGTCGGTTTGCCATGTTAAGGAAAAAAAAAATCTCGATTAATTTTTCAGTTTTGCATTGGTTCTGCCCCTTATTATGAATGCATCAAAAAGCAGAAGGTACCTAAAATAAGAACTATTAACAATAGGACTACTGTGGAAAACACAATTTTACTAGTTTTAAGATGAAACTCGATACAGTTATGAAGAATTTGTATGATGTGGTCACCTACTCGAGCTGGACTTAATATGGCTTAGACAGGTGTACTCTTCACTGG
>NW_009242800.1:0-5052 GCF_000690835.1 Fulmarus glacialis | reverse complement strand
TGATTCTATGATTCTAGGATTCTAGGATTTAAAATCTTAATGGTGCAGTTGTCAGAAGGATTTGGTTAGAAGTTGCTTCTTTTTTTGATCTAGCGCATCTTCACATGTGCTTGAACTAATAAAGAAAATGTATGTGCTGTACAGAAAAGTGTAATAACCACTGCTTTACATACTTTTTTATTTATTAACAATTAAGTATATATTGTTGACAATTAGATTTGATAGAGTCACTCTTGAAATATGTGTTACTTGTTTTATGAAGTTAACATTTAATTTAATCAGCTGTAGTATAATATAGCATAGTAAAACTTAAAATAACTTTGGTGAAAAATTGCCATAGCTTATTCAGCAGCTGTCTAGAGCTTTGCAAACATTGTTTAATCTTCACAGAACTGATCTGCAGTGAAATAAGTAAGTTAAATTTTGAACAGTGGTATCTGGGAAGTTGGCGAAGTCAGGATGGAAATGTAGGAGATACTGAATACTATAGCATAGTGGATATGCACAATGTGGGATTTTCTTTGTTCTGCATATGTTAAGTTTTATGAACACACATCATGGGTAATAAAAAAGATATGGTTTTGTACTAGTTTGTTGTAAGAAACTTCTCATTCTCATTACTTAAAGTATTCCTAATTGTTTGGAGCCCTTTTGATGTGGCCCTGTGATGGAAAGATTTTTGTCTTTCAAATTCACTAAAAGCAATGCATTTGAGCTACTGAAGATAAGCCATCTGCAAAGAATATACTGCCTCTACAATATCTTATTAAACGAAAGAAATAGACTTAAAAGTAGTGAGTGTTGTGTAATACAAGTTGAAATACAGTGAAAATTAGATAGTGATAATATCTTCCTTTTCTGCTTACAGGGGAACAATTTATTGCTTCCTTTATCCCACAGAAATCATTCCTGGTGTGAGTAAAAGAAATGTCACACCTTTCAATGTTTGCAAATAAACGTGCATATTACTGTTAGACACTACACTATATCCTGTTCTCGTAGTTCACCAGAATATTTCTGCTGAAAGTAAAATAGCAGCATTGGTGAAACACATTTTTCATAATGAAGGAATACTGTGTCTACAACAATTGTAACAATTTAATAAAATTGGGTATAATAAGAGGACTGGATTTGCATCAAGATCTTGTATAGCTTGATAATTTTGGATAGGATATAACTTTTTGCATCAGAGTAGTCTTTATTTTTGGCATTGGCTGCTAAAACGAACATGTTGCCAAGGTTTGCCTCAGAGCAGAGCCTGAAAGTTCTGTTTTATGTATAAGCTAGTACAGTTGTTTACTAAGTCTAGCTATTAATGAAAATCATTGCATCTGTTTCACTCACATATCTGATTGTATGGGTTTGGTTTTCGTAAGAAAGTTACCAGGGAAGTAAAAGAGCTACAGTGAAAAACGGATATGGGCAATATCCCACAGGGATTAGACTTCTTGCAGGATATTATGAAGGGAAGGAAATGTTAAAAGGATTCAAGTATTGCGAAGTTTACATGTTGGGTTTTGTTGTGAAGATGCAGTTACCTTACTGGCAATGCAAGGGATGCTCTACCACAATCTTCTCACTCCAGCCCTTATAAAACTGCCTTCATTAACGGCTTTAAGATTTATCTTCTTCAGTCTTTGTCATCAAAACAAGTTGATAAAGTAACATGTCTTGCAGAAACAGGCCAAACTGCAGCAGCGTAGAAATTTGTCCTTTTCATGGTCCGCTATGCTCCATTTCAACAATTATTTCAGTACTGATAATAATAGTGTCTTAATTTCATTGATTAAGTAAAAAATTTTTTTTATTTTAATCTCAGGTCACAATTGTCAATTGCTTTAGCAAGTCTATCAGCTTATAAATTGATTATGCAGTAGATGTCACTAATACAACTTTCTACCCACTTTGAACTTTTTTTTTTAATCGACCATGACCATTAAGATTAGAAAAGTGGTGTAGATGCTCCATCAGTCTAGAAACCAACTGCAAAATGTGGCAATTTGTTTTTTTAAAGAATGCATTATTCTTTTACTTTAGCTCATAACGGTTGTAATTTGAGGTTTGCACTAGTTAACTGTAGGACTTTTGGTGATTGATTGTCTTGGGTTCGAGATGTAGATGTTTTCTGATTCCTCTAGTCAGAAAAAGATCTTTCTAATCATGCCATAATGCAACATATGCTCACTCTGGAGCTTGTATATTGCTTGGTTTTGATAGCTTTTTATGAAGGCCTGAGATAATCCATATGGTGCAAAATATGCTGTATTTATTATCCTTCAGAAGATGCTACAAAGCTCATATTTTCCCTAGGGCTTTCAGGCAGGTAAGATAAGCAGATGATAGATAAAGTGGTTAGAAAAAAACACAGATTTTTTTTATTTCACTTTCATTGTAAATTCCTATTTTTATTTTATCACAAAGGTGCGAACATTGGCCTTGATTTTTAACATAACAGCATATAGGTGAAGAGGTCATCCATCTGTTGTTTAATGTACTGTATAAATGCCATATACGCTACTTAATGAAAACATGCTTAATGGGCCATCTCCTCAAAAAACAGTGTAAGCCCCAAGATATTAATAGCAATGGCTGCTGCTTAATTAGAGTAGAAGAGTATTCTGTATTTATATAACACTGTAAGAAGTGTATTCTTGGTCTAAGATAGCTTCCTGCTCTTCTCATTTTCTGGGCCTCTCCCAAGGAAGCTATCAATGGACTTGCATCAGCTGCAAGACTTTTTTGATGTTCTTGGACATACCCAGCAGTAAGCCTAATTTATATTTATTACCAATACAAATGATTTAGGACGTTGTTGGACCTCTAAACTGGCCACTGCACATACTGCCACAAACATACTTCCCTAGCCACAGCTGTGTTGGTCTTTTTTTCAGTCCCTCCTAAAGTGCTAGGGGTGTAAAAACTAGGGGTGTATGAAATACAACACAAGTGATATAATTTCTAATAATTTCTAATTTTTGTATAGTTGAAACTTTTCCCAGCTCAATGGTCTTACCTGGAAAAAGTCCAGTTTATTACATTTAATCTAATTAATTTATGATTTATTAACACTGTTAATAAAATGACATTTCTTGTTTCCTAAATTCCACTGTATCTTGATTCCTAATTAGGTTATATCTGCTACTTACTGTCCAGTATCCATTGCAGAGAGGCTAAGTCAATGAAACAAAACTGATTTGAGAATATAGTCTAGAGGTAGAGGTATTTTTATTTAAAATGGAACAAAAATTACGAAAACTTTTGAAATAAAGATACTAATGTCAAGACCTGTATTTGTAAGATGGAAAACAGGAATGAGTTGATCATGAAGTATCAAGAAAATTAGAAGGATTCTTTTTGGTTTTGGTTTGGTTTTTTTGGACAGAGATAAAGAAATTTAATCTAAAATACTTACAGTGACTATCACAGATGAACAGGAAGAAGTGAAAATAGCCCCCAAAAAAGCTATTCTGGAATACATCTGAAAGGAAGAAGATACTGACTTTGCAACAACAAAGAGTGTCTATTAGCACAAGTAGCTCAAAAAGTGGAAAACTGATTTCTAGGTGCTGAAGATTTCTGTTACACAGTGATACTATTACTGCCCACTAGCAGACCATGACAGTGCCACAGAAATGGCAATGCTGGATTGAAGCAAGAGAATCAAAGGAGATTCTGATTTATGAACTGTGAGATTAAAACAAAATATGAATCAAAAAACACTAAATAGAGGAAAAGTTTTGAAATCTTGCTAGTCAGAATATATCTTTATGTGTTTTCCAGTTCATTCTATTAACGTGGACAGTACATTTAGAGAGAATTAGTTTGATTTTAATCCTTTCACAGATAACTAGAAGCGGAGCTGGGCTAATAACATTCCCTCCTGTGACTAATTTTATTCATTACTTTATCTCATAAATACTTGATAATTTAAATGTAGCTTAATGTATCTTTCTATTTGGAGGTCAAGTGTTCAAAATAAATGGTGGTGCTTCTTAAGAATAAATGTTCAATCAATAATGGTTTTCAGATTATACTATTTTTTTGTCCAAGAACCTAATCCTCCCTGTTTAATGATTTAGAGCACTATAGAAGTAATGACTTTGTAGATGCTAGAGAGGAATAGCAATGTAAATACAAATACAGCATCTCACTAAAATTCATCAGAACAGTTAAACAATAATAAACTTAGATAAGCAAACTGGTCTATATATAAGTTGAATACTGAAAATGCATTGATGGTATCTGCTGCTGAAGAAATATTAAGGAAAACAGTAAGAAATCAATGAAATTATATTTACCCAGTTTGCTTTGTGAGTAAGCATTAGTTTCTGTAGCTGAAGATTATTTTTGTGTACAAATACCAGAAATTAGTTTCATGTGCAGTGTTTCAATGCAGTTATCTTCTATTAATCTTAGGTATTTTCAAAGTACCAGTTAGTTTATTTTTTTTTTTTCCTGAAAAGACAACATCTTAAACTTCAGTAGAACTACTTTATCAAAACTATTATCTATTCTTTGAAGTGCCATTATCGTGAAAAACAAAACTATATTTTTATTTCTAGATTCGCAAGCTATTCATTTTTTCCTTACTTACAGTTGCCTGCCTTTCTCTGTCTTCAGTAGAAAAAGCAAAGAAACAACACGCCCTCTCATACTGACTGCTGCATATCACTAAATTCCATATCTTTTAGAGATACTGTCTCAACAATTTACGTATTTGCCGGAGGCTTTTCCTCAGGACATGTCCTTAGCTGGTTGTCTGTTTAAGCATGCTTAAATCCTGTTCTATCCCATGTGATCCATACAGTAACTCAACTCCATTCTTCACATTATTAATTTCCCAGACTGTTCATAATTTTATTCTCAGAATAGCCCAAATTGATATTTTTTGAAGTGAAGTAGTTGCAATATTGACTGACATCATTTATAAATTTGAAATATTTTTTTCCTTATAAAAACTAATAGAGCACAACAATATCCTATTTCTGAATGGTTTTTGTTATTTGGAAAGCAGACCTAATATATATATGTCCTGGTTTCAGCTGGGATAGA
>NW_009242799.1:0-4633 GCF_000690835.1 Fulmarus glacialis | reverse complement strand
TCCAACCTTAATGATTCTATGATTCCATAAATAATGTGAGGGGAAAAAAAAAAAATGTGCTGAGATTGTCACTGCTCTATGTCTTTTATTGGCAAACACAGGGAATCATAAAAGACGTGATTTCTTCAGGAAATCATGAACATTACATTCACTCCTAAGGAACTGACATTTGCAAGGTTGCCACACTTTTAAAATATGAATGGATCTTCCCACAAAATATCACCCACGATCACTTTTCCCATCTGATGAGAGAGACCTGAATGCATGAACAAGCATATGGTACTTCCATAGCTATATTTTATTCTCAGGAATATTTTGCTATGTTTCAAAAAATCATTTCCCATTATACCCAAAAGTAAGAGGAAGACAATTCTGACAACATGGAGACCAAGATACTGACTGGGAAACCTTCTTGTATCTTTTAGTTTATCTCCCAGATCTAGTCAGTAATGTTATTTACAGACTTTCAAAAAAGTAACAACAGCATGCAAAAGAATATCTGTATGTCAGAGTCTAGAAAACGTCTAATTCTTGAGAAACTGTAAATCTTTTGACATACAGCTCAATTCAATATCATTGCTAAATTCAATACAAGGACTGTAGCAGTTACTGCAGGAAAACTGGAAAGCGGTGCACTGGCAGGTAAAAATACCTGATATTCTTTAAATGACAGATTGACAAATTAAGACACTGGGAACATTTTTTAATAATAAAACTTCAGTGTACCTTTTATTATTAAAAAGTGTTCCCAACTAATATTATTTGTTTTTCAGTTATAAATTACACAGTAGAATATAGATAAAACTACTCAGCAAATGCATTTTACTCTTCAACGTTAATTTTCAGTTAACAAGGATATGCAAATAGAAAGTTGAACTCTGTAGGCATGGTTTTAAAATATTCACTACCCAATACACAATGCATTTTGCAAACAAGGTAGGACAGACAACCTTAATATATTTTCTTAGTTGGGTTGTTTGTAAATTCAGAAAAGTATTCTACAAACATTAGCATCAGGATCCCCAAAGAACTCAGAGTAACAGAACAAGCCAGAGTGTGTAAAAGTGTAAATCTGGTGGGAAAAATAGTATTTCGGTATATCATCTGAAAAACTAACAGCCAATTGAAAAAAGCTTAAAAAACCCAAAACATATCAAGTATGCGATAACAAAAAAAACATGAGCAAAATTTACAGCATATTCAATTCAATGTCTTTTGATGAAAGACTTTGCCACCAATAAGTCATTAATTAAAGTATAGCCTATTCCAGTTCTCATACTAAAACCATATTTGCAGACCATGCCCTCTATCAAAAACCAAAGAAGAAAAAGAGTAGACTAAAGATACTTTGTAATGAAGTGATAAGCGTGCTTCTTAGATGAGGTACTTCACCAAAAAAAGGAATCTTTTTCTCTGAGGAGTTAGAAGACTAAAGTCAAGTACTTTTTCCTAATATATTAGTATATAATGAGGAGAGACGCATGGTCTGTGAAATTGTTAGGTTCTAAAATACTCAGGCTGCCATGGATCTAAATTAACATTTAAAAATTTCCACCAAACCAGAAGAAAATCACCACAATTCACAGAGTAGTGATAACATAAATGTGACTTTTTTCCCCTCCCTCTACTCCTCTCTCCCACAAACTGGCAAAACAAGCTGGGTTGCATTCATTTAAGAAATTAAGGCATTTCCATTCACAGGCTTACCACAGTAATCCTGAATTACAGTGACAAAGGCATAGAACATGGTGGGAAGTCCATCTCTAAGAGATGTGGTTGTAATAAAATACAATTCATTATAAATCTCCCTTAAAAGTCAGTATGCATTATGGAGAAAGTTCTTTAAATTAAGCAAACGTTATTTGTACAACATATTTTTATCTCAGTCTCTTGTGTACAAGGCCCTGCATTTCATTGCATTTGTGCCATTGGTATTATCAGAAAAGACAAAGTCTCTGAAGTGCTCCTTGTAGCAATTAAAAAAAAAACGTGTCAAGATTCTCAGTAGTTTCACAATAGTAGTTACACACTTTGAAACAACATACATGAAGTGGATTATATTGGCAGTAAATATTACGTTCCGATGCCTGGGGACGGAATGTTTAATGTGAAAATTTGCTGTGTTTGCTCAAATTATTCTAAGGCTGAAATTGTACTGTAGTATTCTCAAAGCTCTGTGTTTTGCCTCAAGACAGATCACCGGAACATGACAGAGACTTCCAAAACTTTTTCTAGATCTTCTTTTATCATCCAGGTAATCAAGAGACTTTCAACATTTTAATGAATTTTTTTTAACTGCAAAAAACAAATATCAGACCACACACCTGTTTTTCTTCAAACGTCCTACTGAAAACGCAACAGTATTTAACTTAAATATATAAATAAAACAAAACAAAACCTCCCAAACCCCATTAACTTGTTTATATGAGGGAAACTTTAAGCTACTTTGGAGGTTCCTAATGCTCCCATCTGTCTCTAATCAACAAAAGTTTGCAAAAATCACAGATATAAAATGATGATTAGGCTGAATTTCTGGCCCTCTTTAAATCAATCATTTGAAGAGGGAGAAAATGACACAAATTCACAGAATTCTGTAGGTATTCTAGAACAGGGGCACAATTATAAATACTTAAATTTTATCCCATACAAACAACTAGTAGCAGAATCTTACCTTGATCAAATGGTTTACCCGGACTCCATGTACGAAAATAATCATCCTGGAGAGGGAGAAACAACCTACATTTAGTAAAACGTAAGGAATCAATGTATACGTGAAAAAAAAAACAGAATCATGAAAGACAGAAGATGTATACCAACCTCTACTTCCTAGAAAAGGCAAGCAGTAAAAAACAAATGAGAAAAAGATTACAGTCATCATAATGGGACAAATTACTCATATAGAACAAAACAGTGTCATTCAGAGGCCATTTGCACTCATTAAGTAAAAATGCTATTCAAACGATGTTACTTACTAGCATTTAAAATAGAAAAAGTATTTCTCACAGTACTTACATAGGTAATGTTTCTAACATTGCTTTTAAAATGTTACAGTAGTTTTCCTGTACTTTAAGTTCTAAGATATTGAAAAACTTAACTACATTTTCCATTAATAATTTTTCAAAACCAAAGCTCCAAAGTCATAATCAATAAAATATAACTATAAAGAATGATACATGAATTTTAAAAAATAAATATTCTGCTATGTAGTTTTCAACTGCTCAGTAAGATCTGTCATTAAATAAGTCTAATGAGCTCTATTTTCTATAAATCATCCTCCCAAACATAAAACGTCCTCCTAAATATGTCATCAGCTGTATTAGGCTACAATTTCAAGAAGGAAAAACTTGAATTAAATAAATTGCTTTCGAGATTTTAAGAAATTTGATAATAAATTACAAATTCATAGTCGAGACATATAAATAAATTGATCTCAGATAATAGGTAGAGCAGCAAAATTACTAGAATTAGTTATTATTATGTCTTAATTTAACTCACTATTCTCTAGAACAAAACATTAAAAAGACTGTACCCAACATTTTAATGTCTGCATAAATTAAGGTTCAGAAACTGCAGTGGGTGCATTGTCACATCCAGCAGTTCCATCCCACTTGCTAAAAGATCACCAAGACCGCCATAACAAAACCTCAATTTATAAAAAATTGAACTACTGGGAAAATGAGAGTCTCATACAGTTGTCAAAGCCACATAATCACATATTAAAAGTGATCAAGGATCAAGCACATCTTTATAGGAACAAAACACACTTTGGATTTTAATAGTTCTACAGTTTTACCTCAAAGGGAAAAAACAAAAGTGGTTGCAGCCTAAACTGTATTTCACTGATGATGTTTTATTAGTAAAAATATTGTTATGGGAATGCATGCTTTGAAAGAGGAAGAAAGAAATGAGCAGAATCTGGAAGTGCAGAATAGAGCCATAGTTCTGTACCAATACTTATGCATTCCTTTACTCTGATGCTGCACAGATTAACAATCTATGAATCTGTGTATGTTACTTGCCTTTTTAATTACTATTTTTTGAAAGTAAATAAATACAGACAGGCATATCAAATGATCTTTTTTTAAAAATCATGCAAGAGATAAGCAGAAATAACAATTATGAGTGTTTTCAAATTATATCCTTCCTAATAGTAACTATGGAGATGTTATTCCTACAATGGTGTTCTGAACAGGTTTGAGCCAGTTTTAATGCAATGCTGTTCCATGAATTACACCACATTGGCAAAACTTCCAATTCTTGAAAAACCATGAGTGTGGTAGATTCTCTTCCATTTCTACTAAACCAGTAATGTTCACCCACAATGAGCCTGTTCAGACAATATCTTTATTATTAAAATGCTGAAAACTTAGAATAACTAGAACATAAGGCTATTAGAACAAAAAAGCAGTCATCCTGAGTGAGACCAAAATCCCTTCTAAGGCAAAGCATCCTGCATTATACTTAAGGAAGAACATAGAATTGGAGCTTGTATAAATTACACACTCTCAAGCTGGTCTCAAACTAATCAGACGATAAATCAATTCTTGTTCATCTCTGTACTGCAGACAACTTCACAGATGCCAAATATAACATTCCTCAGGCATTTCTAGAATCATAGAATCATTAAGGTTGG
>NW_009242798.1:0-5087 GCF_000690835.1 Fulmarus glacialis | reverse complement strand
GGCGAACGCCCCGGGCCGCCAGGGCGCGGGCGGGCTCCCCGTTGTGTGTCGTTAGGCCCCAGGGCTCCCGCTCGGGGCTTAACCGGGCGGTGGACGCTCCTTAAAGCCCCAACCCGCGCTCTGTGTGGAAACCCGGCGGAGAGGCCCTGCGGGCGGGCCTTGGGCTAGGCCGTGAGGGCCGCGGCGCTGCCGTAAACGCCGCTGCTGGTGAACTCGGGGCTGTGGCCAAGGGCCGCGTGTTTATTCGGGTTGGGCAGCGGTGTTTCCTCGCTGGGAGAGTCGAGTGAGGGCGGTGGAAGGACCTACAGTTAACAGCTGGGGCTCAAAGCATTCATTTCAGTCGAGAACGTTTCCTTCCTGTGCTTTATCTTGTTTCCTGCCTGCTTAAAGAATGCCACCCTCTAATACATTTGAGAGCAGGCACTGCTTCAGAAGTGGTGAACCCCTTTAAAGGTAATCCTTGTGTGGCTGGTTTTGTTTGGCACAGCGCTAATACATGCGTTGGTACTTCTTGGCTTTGTAACTGAATTGCTTTCTTTGATAAATAGTAACAAAAAGCTTTTATCCGTCCATGCCTAGCTTCAACATTAGGTATGTCGCCAATAGGTATGTTAACTGGTTGCTAAAGATACATGGCCAGAATTGACTAAAAAGAAAGGATGCCTGTTACCTAAAAAAGAGTTTATTTGAATTAGGACCAAGCAAGGACGTGGTGGGCAACTGACTGAACTTGAAAGTGGTGGAGGTTTAGTGGCTAGGATTGTACTGAAGTGGGAGATTAGGAGGAGTCTGTGTGCTTGCCTCTAGCTAATGCTGTTGAAATGGCAGCATTAGTGGATGCTTGCAGTTTATCAGAAATCAGGAAAAGCTGAGGAAAAAATAAAAAGATGTTTCTGATAGTGCAATGTATGCTGTGGCGTTTTCTTGTAAACATTCAGTACTATGGCTTGAATTCACCATATCCTGATCTGCCTCTACTCGCCTGGAATGTACCACTCCCTTTCAGCCTTTCCTGGAGCAAGCCATTGTCTCTTCACCCTGGAATTCAAGTGAAGAGGCTTAAATTGCTACTGCTGATGGCTGTACAAAAAAAGGCCCTGAAGATAGGAAAGGGAAGGTTTTAGAGGTCGAAGGTGTCTGAAATCAGTAGGGAATGTGGATGCAAAATGTCTGAAATTAGTAGAGAATGCAACTATAAAATGAACACTGTGAGCATGTGAAGGACCTAGGACAAATGGACTAAGAAGTGTGTGTAAAGTAATAGGCTTGGCTGCCTGGAGCGGCTGGCTGCATCAAGAAAGCTGTAGAGGAGCTGGGTTTCCGAGTATTGGATTCTTGAAATAAGTTGGGAGGACAGAACCAGAAACTATATATTGTGGGGTTCTTAGTTCATGGCTTTCATCATACAATAAAGAAATTCCTAATTTCCATGGGATGGCTCTGCCTGATAACATAGATTACTTCTAACTTTCTTCTCTGTCAATCACCTGGGTCCTAATGAAGCACTCTCCAATACATGGACATCAATTATGCACATTATTAATTGGAAAGGAAAAGATATTGGCCTCATTGGCTCACAATAGTTTTATTTATGGGACTATAGCACACTTATTAAGGAAATTTATTTCATGCTTCTTCGCACTTGTCTTTCTGCATATTCTAGGCAGAGTACAATGGTTTGTTAAAGCATGCATTTTTGTAGGGTAGGACATGTTTATGGACTGCACCTTCGCTAAACATGGAGCTTCAATGGGGAAGGAAATGGATATCAGTTTCCTTCATTGAAGAAAATAATGACTCTGAGCTGTGGTTTTGCCTCTCTATTGTAACATTAATAGTTATCCATTCAGTTTCCTCACTTCACTCCCCCAGTCCCTTAGACTTCCAATGGGGAAAAAGAATTAAAATCATGCAGCAAACCAGTGAGTTTACCATCTTTTCAAAAATCTCACCTAATACAGTCTGCTTGTGAGATACTCAAAGGTACTTAAAAGTTTTACCTGGTTACATACACCCATTTTTTGGCTTAGAACTGCAGTTGTAGGGCCATATTCAGTATAGATGGTAGAGCATATCCACATCCATGGCACTTTGTTCTGTCTTCAAGCCTTTTTTTGAAGTTCATTCATAGAAAGAAATCTTAACAGGGACATCTGGTCTACTTCTACCACTTCGTTTATACTCATGCCATCTTTCTTGCAACTATTGAGAACTCGAGTTTAAAATCGGTGATGGTATGGTCAAGTCCTTCTGATGCATTATGTAAAATCTTGTTCTCGGGCAAGGCTTAAGGCTAGCTTTTTTAACCCCTGTCTATAAATCTAATCTCTTGAATACTATTTCCCTTACCTTCTCCTTTGACAGGTGCCATTATCCAATATGGTATTTTTGTTTAAAAACCTATACACTAGAGTAGTCCTTTAGAGATTACAAGATAACATTATTTCTCATAGAGTTTTGAGCTGTTTGTTTTAATGACGTGCACAATGACAGTTTGATGTTTCAGCAGCTGTTTTCTAATTGCTGTTTTGTGTGTGTGTTTTTAAACATGTACAATCTACAAAACTGGTAGATTATTTGTAAAGAGGAATAGCATAAAGTTATGTATTTTTGCACTGCTTCAGGAGTCAAAAAATTCTTTAGATGTATTGCAACTCACTTATCTATGACTCTAAACTTTTTCTCTTTTGTGACTTAGTATCATCCAAGAGTGAGGAATATATTTGAGATTCAAAATACTGTAATACTGAAACTTGATATTTAAACTTCAGAAAATTGAAATGATTTCTTTTGAAAAAGGAAAAAGGAAAACTTTAGAAAAATAAGATTCTCTTAAAATGAACTGATTACTTATGTAACAAAAGTTAGTAGGTGTGAAAATCAGATGGTTTCTAATTGCAGTATTTTGCAACACAAAGTCATTGGTGAATATTCAGAACTCTTGAAGCTGGAGATCAAGAATTAATAGGGTGAGTTGTGTGTAGACTGTCAAGTGATTTAAAAGCTTATCTTTCAGATAAATTCTTCATCCCCTTGTTCAACAGTTAGTGACAGGCTTTATACAGGTCCACTGCAAACCAAAGAGTTGGCTTAACAAATAAGTTTAGTTTTACAATATTGCATAAGACATAGCTGAAACAAGTAGATGTGTGAAAGAGTTGGAGTGTACGCTGATCTGGTAAGGAAAGTCTCCAAAACAAGTACTGGAAGCTTATGTGCTCGAGTACATAGCTGGAATGGTGATTTTTTTGTTGTTGTTGCTGTTGTTTTTTGCTTGGTGCTCTGGACAATAGAGTAAAACACAACAGCTGAGAGCGTCTCATTCTTCAGTGGCTGCCAAGAGTTAACAGGACTGTATTTGGAAAAATCACTCTCTCCCTAATGAAGAAATAACAGCGCTTCATACCAAAAAAGAGCATTGTTGTAACTACTACAACTGGTGGCAAACAAAGAATCAGTTATTTGCCTGAAGCATTATGGCACATCAGCAAGAACCAAGAGTGGGTGTTTTTGTGGAGCCGATACTCAAAACCTCAATTAGTAAGGACTTTACCCACATTGATAATAATTACTACTAATAATAACTGGTACTGTAATGTACTTTGAAAAGTACTTTACATGTTAACTTTCCTTAGGGCTATTTTGTAAAGCAGGCAGGTAACAGTCAAGAGAATCTGGGTTCTGAAAGTGGTATGATTGTTCATCCTGTAAAATTCAGGTGCTCAGGGTTAAATACCAGTGGTCTGATTTTCGTTGGCGGTGAGGTTCAGCCGCTCTTGTTTCAATTATGCGGATGTATATGCATTTATTGGGAAGATAGAGCTGAGCTCCTAACTTGGGATAACTTCAAAATCAGAAGCAACTTGTGATATACTTTGCTTCAACCAATTGTCTGAAATTATGCACAACACCAGTAGCAATGAATCCTGTTTTTCTTGTTAGGTGTTCTATTACCCAACATTTAGACTGTGGTACAATTGTTAACTAGGAAAAAAAATATCCTGTTCACAAAATTCTTAAGTCTACAGGAAAGAGTTAACCTGAAGTATTCTTCTCAGCTATCAGTATATGATCATTTTTTTTCTCTCTTGCTTTCTTGTTCCTACTGGTTTCTGCAAGTTGATGTACATTGTCTGTCTCAAGGGTGTGCAGCATGTGGACGTGAGTAGTTGGGCATGAAGGGACCTTTTACTCCAAAGAAACCAGAATTGTAAAGAGTGTAATAGAACTTGGAGCTTCTCTTAACAGAGATTAGCAACTGTTGTGCTGGTGCATTTGTTGTTTGTAAAAAGTGTACTTTTTACTCAGTTCTGTTTTTGTTGGATATGCTTATTATAGTACGGTACTTGCAAGACAGGCTTATATTTGACAGTGGAAAAATGTTGACGTCAGGATTCTTGCTAATACTGTTTTACAGATCTGGTGTTATTTTATCATGCTTGACATGTTTGGGGTTTTTTTTTTTTCCCGTTTTTCTTTTCTTTTTTTCTTTTCAAGCCTGGGAGTTTTGAGGCACTTCAACAGAAAACATAGTTACTTTCTAACCACTTAAAATGTTAATCTTGGTAGTGTTTCTGTTACCATCGGCTCCCAGATCTTTGCATTGTTTAGAAATACATTGTTACATTCAGCCGCCTGTTGTATTGGTGACATCCTGGTCAGCCCCGCTGATGAACTTTCTGAGGATGTCGTTCTGAATTATCTCGTTACCTTGCCTTTCCGTCTGTGTCACTTGCAGACCTTCCTGACTGGTGCCTGTGGGAAGCACGTGAAATCAAAGTCAAGTTCCAACGGCAAAAGCAGCCAAAGTGTTTTACCTGCTGTGCAGGGGTGGCGAAAGCTTCCCTGCGGCCTGCTGCCCTGCACCGCAGTCCTAGCCGGAGCCAGGCTGCTCCTGCGGGGGAAACCCAGCGGTTCGCGTTGGTGGAGCAACGCGAACACTTTCTGGCAAAAAGGCGGTATCTCTGCACTGGTGAAGCTGGCCGAGACACAAGTATTTGCCCTTATTCGCTGGGGGGAAGGGCGCTGTGTTCCGCCCGTTTCCTAGGGGCAAAGGGCGGCTGTGAGGGGCGGCCTGCCACGCGGGA
>NW_009242797.1:0-5069 GCF_000690835.1 Fulmarus glacialis | reverse complement strand
GGAGCGGGGACGCGGCTCCCGGAGAGTGACTTGTGTTGAGAGGGCGGTTGGTGGCACGGTGCTTGTACCTGGAGAATGAGGTGTGATTTAAAAGATGGTGTTTATCATCACGTTGGAAATGAAGCTATTAGCTGAGCTTTAGTTATGTTGAAAAAAAATGGGGTAGAGGGTCTTTCCATTTTCTGCTCATTCACAAGGAAAACAAACCACACTTCCCCACAAGTGGTTTTCTGACACATGGGCTTGCTCAGGTGTCCCTGATCCGTTATTGCAACATAATTTACAAAGATTTGAACAATTAAATACTGGCCCTGTTTAACTTTTTCTTAGGAACAGCAGTGTAGGTAGAAGGCTATGCGTACAAGTAGACCTTGCAGGTGTCACTCCCAGTTAATCTCTACTCATAAAAGCAAGGCCAACCAGTAAAGCGCGTGTGTAATTTCCATGTATTTCTTGCAGGACCAGAACTTTACATAACAAAGAAGAGAAATGCAATGGATTTTCTGTGTAACTATGGCCAAAAAAAAGAAAATAACAAAACCTAAGCTAGCTACCAAAAAACCTGAAAAATAAAAAGTTCCAGTTGCTATTCGGAATGTGTGTAACAAATGCACATGTATAGTTAAGCATGGCACCAAACCCTACCGAGGACAGAACTTGTGTTTCATGAGTTTTGAAAATACTGGTTTCGTAAAGAAAATAATCTGGTGTGTTTAAATATGTTTACATACAGAATGAACTGACGGTCTTCCCAGTGTTTATCAGAACTAATTCAAGGTCTTTAATTTCATTAAGATTGATGGAGTATATTGTACCTTCAATAGATTTGAGCAGTATCAAATAAAGATATCAGTATTTGTACAATGCCGCTAGACAAACATATATCAGCTTTTATGTACACCATTCATAATCTGTATTTAAAATACCTGCATATGCATGTATCACCGTCCACATCTGAGGGCGAGAATTCAGTGGCAAATGTTTGTCCCCAATCTTCACACGTCTTGATTTATCTTTTCATGTGCAACTGTCCCTGAAGTCTCTTCTCCAAAGCATCTTTCCTTTTCTCATGCGAATGCCAAGGTGTGGTCCCTCGCCTTTCCCCTGGACCCTACTCTGGGGCTGGCCAGGTTGCCCCTTTCCATAGGAAAGAGGGAGCTGCTCGCTGGGGCGAATGTGCTGTCCTTCAGTACTCTCATCTGCTCCCTGCCTTGAACAATGAAGTGAACTGCAAAATATTGCCGGTAGACTGCAGGGTAGGCTTCAGAGGGCATTTTTAATCTTTTGATGTGCTACCAAACACTGTGGCTGAAAACACACATTTTTAAAACACTGAAAATATCTTAAGTTATGCTAAACGTGCTTAGGTATTCTTTAAAGATTTTTTTCTCTATCATTCCAGAATAGTTGTCTTTTCAGTCCTGATTATTAGTTACAATAATTGCATTAATCTTGTTCAAAATCAGAGTATTTATTTGTTTTGTTCTGGCCTGTTTTCTTTACTTCTGTAGGAAACACTTAACTTATTCCTCACTTGAGATCTGTGTATGTTTAAAACTATTTACTTGTTTAAAGAAATATGAAATATATGGAAGTCAGTAAAGGAATATCTGTTAATTTAGGGGTAATTGTAATGATTTATTTAGTTTGTGCTGGCAAGTTATTTAAACAGAAGTGTTAGAAGAATGTACACTGATTTTTTTACATGTTGTGTTGATTTACATTATCTGGTTCTGTTTAGACATAGGCTACACTTGAAAATACACTTCATGTAATTCCAATGAAAAAGCAGAGCTATAATTGCTATGCAGTTTTTATGGAGCTGGGTTTCTGCTACCTGAGATTTCAGACATACCAGGTTACAGAGGGAGTGACAGGCATGACAGCTCAACTCTTTTCCCAGGCGCACTCACTGAAATTAAAAAGAAAAAAATGTGATGGGTTATTTGATGGCAAGTCACCTCTGCACTCAAATTGGAATTTGTTGTCTTCTGAGTGCTTCTATGCAATTATATTTATGTACCACCAGTGTCCTTAAGTGGGTGTGGTACATGCACTCCCATGTTCATGTACTTAATGCCCTTTTACAGTTCAATCTGAAAAAGATATATGATAAACCCACTTCATAAGTTATCCATCCTCAAGATGTAGTTATTTCTGCATATGATGGGTAGGTTAAAAAAAGATAACCTGCTACAGGGGTGCTTTTACATTTTCCACTCAATCACATTTTTAATACAAATAGAAAATCTGACCTGTTGAGACATTTATTTGCGATACTCCCTTGAAGACTTTTGTTGATTGACTGCTGAAATGAATGCACTGACCCCTAGGTATATCTTTGGGTATGAAAGAAAATGAGTAATGTCAAGTTCAGAAGTGACTGAAGAGTAAGTAACTCAATACAATGTATTAGTAAGAATAGTTTTAGAAACCATTTTTGAACATGATGATTGAGAAGATCCATTTGAGTGTCAGTTGATTAAAGAAGGAGACTTCTTAAGCCCTGACATCCAAGCTGTAACATACTGAAGAAGCGGGCTGTGGAAAGGTCAGCCAGGTTTACAGCCCAGGGAACTCATACTCACTCTTGCATTTCCTACTTGCTGATCAGTTCTATGAATTCTTCAAGATCTGTTATTTTTAAAGGAGGTTATTATTCTTAGCTATGTCTAGTAAAAGGTATTGAAAAATTGATTTTCTTATCGTCAGTTTACTTCTGACATGTGTGCACGTGCACATACAGAACTAACGCTTCATATGGTACCAGTACATATGTTACCAAAGTCTCAAGGTTATCAAAGGGTGTCTTTTGCATTTTTTGTTAGATTCATTGATGATAAAGTGCACAGCCTGCATTGTAAAGTGAGAACTGGCATCAAGTGATGCTTGGAACAGATTTAAATTGCATGGAAATTGTTGAAGAGAGGTGTGGGGTGCAGAGGGCAAATCAGTACCTGTCTGAATTCCAGCCGCTCTTGAAGCATCCCAAGCCTCACATTTTGTCTGAAATCCTGGCTTTGTTGAAATTAAAGGAAATTTTGTCATTGAATTCAAAGGACCAATGTAAATGGGTGTGACATCCTTTTAGATGTCTGTGTAGTCATAGTGCAAAATTTCATGCACATAATATAAAGTAGTGGATTTGAGTTTACTAAACTTTCCTGTGGACAACTGGGAAATGTGCTAGAGCAAGTGAATTCTTATGTAGAAGAAGGTTACTGGAGAAGAATTACAGTTATCCAACATGCACTGGGAAAAGAAGAGAGAGGCTCAGATAGCATGTGGTCACTAGAAAGCCTACATCTATTTTTATGAGTGGGACTGTTAACTTGGTGCTTCCTTAAATTCCACTGTGTGTATTGTTTGCTGTAACAACTTTGTGCCACAGTTTCCTTGTCATACTCTATTTACATTCACTTCTGATTTGCATTTACACTGAGGTGTTGATTTAAACTGTTAAACAGCAGGTTGCCAGGTTGCAGCTATGGAACCGCTAGTCATGGCAAGATCTGCGTGCAGAACTCTGCCAAAAGGCAGTGTATTTCAATTTAATGTTTTCTTTTGCAAAGTTTTTGGGTGGTAGCAAAGCTATGAGATTCAAGGGGAAAGTCAAATGCTTTGCAGGTGCTGAAGACAATTCAAGAAATAATTTATGATAATTTAAGACACAAATTAATTCAGAAAGAACTGGAAAGCATCTTGGTCTCCCAGTATGTTAGAAAAACAAAAGGCAAATGAAAAAAAAAAAACAACCCACAGAATGTTCTTCAGCCCAAGACAATCATGCCAAAAATAGCAAGGATTAGTTGTGTTAGCTGAGGAGAAGATACATTACAGCTTTGCATATTGATGTCTACCAAAAGAAGTATCTGAGTGTTGCTGCAGGAGGTCGGTAGGAATAGAAGCACATTACACGCTCCTGTCACCTGGCTGATAACTATGTGGGAAACTTGCTTGAGGGATTGTTTGATCCCACATAGCTCTCAACAGGAGTGTTGCCATCGATGCTAGTGAGTGAAGGATCGGGACTTGTTTAAATGTGTGCTGAACTGCTCAGTTAAGCACTGTTAATGGCTTCAGTGGCATTTCTCACCGATTAATCATTTGCTTATTGGTAGAGCTGGAATAAAGCTCGGCAGTTCCTGGATTCTGTTCCTGTGGTTAGGCCGCCAGATCACACTGTCCCTCTGGAGGTCCCAGTAGACAATAACAAGCAGACAATAATTTAACCAGAAATAGAAAACAGGGGAAGTAGTAACAATAAATTCATTAACACAGTAATTATTAAAGTGAAGAGAATCCTGCACATGAAGTAGTTATGCTATAAAATTATCCTCTTAAAAAGAATAAAGTAATAGTAGGAGTATCTGGCAAGGAAGAAAATGAGAATAACTACATCTTCTTGGGGGAATTGGCCTACTTTTTGGCCTTGGTGGTAAAGATGACCTTGTTTACGTGGAATGTTCACAGGCAGAGCCAAGGTGGAATTTGAAAGAAGGGTATACTGCCCTGTGGCAGGGTATCCGCTGTAAAAGATGAAGCTTTAAAGACCTTGGCTTGCCTGATGCTAACAAGCCAGAGATTGTCTGCAGCATATCTCCTGCAACAGTGGGGTGGCTCATCTGAGAGGATAAAAATTACTCCGAATATGGAATAATAGTCATTCCATACAGAATCTGTATGACATTTAAGTTTATGGTCAACAATTTTTTATGTTTGCTGCTAGGGTGCTGCCCAGGGGCTGGGCTGAGTCAGCCGTTCCGTCAGTGTGGTGGGGCTGGGTCTCTCCCACTTCTGCAGCTCCTTGGGCTGACTCCAGGGTGGAGGCAGTACAGAAGGCATTTCCAGCAGTTTGCATCTCTCTTTCCAGTCCCAAGTGTTCTTACCAATTACACTCAGGTAGCATACTGATGGAATAGACGTAGATGCGAAGATGGATTTAAAAAAGAAGCATAAAAAAAGCTATACTGTTGCTGGCGAAGTGAAGAGTGCGACAAACAAAACACGTATTCTGGGAAACATCTGGAAAATCAACAGAAAAGTAGAATCATAGAATCATAGAATCA
>NW_009242796.1:0-5045 GCF_000690835.1 Fulmarus glacialis | reverse complement strand
GAGGTTGGGAGCGGGGTAGGGCTGTAGTAGCAAAGGCACGTGGAGTTCCCTCTGAGCGGAAGAGTTTCGCCCTGTGGTAGTTTCAGCCCCCGGCCGCTCACTCCGAACAATGGCGCCCTCTTAACGCTCGTTTTGCCCACGTGGGTGCCCTTCTGCCCTCCCAGTCCCGAAATAGTCTGTGAAGTCTGTTGCGCCGCCCGTGTTCAACTTCTAACGCTCTTTTTTCTTTTTTCCCCCCTTCCTGGTATGTTTTAGCCCTAGAAGACGCCGTCGCAGCCGATCTAGAAGCAGGAGCCGCTCTAGATCCCGCAGTCGGTCCCGCTACAGTCGATCCAAATCCCGGTCTCGCACACGCTCTCGGTCTCGCTCCACCTCGAAGTCCAGGTCTGCTAGGAGATCCAAGTCAAAGTCCTCGTCTGTCTCCAGATCCCGGTCCAGGTCAAGATCTCGGTCCAGATCTAGAAGCCCTCCCCCTGCTTCAAAGAGGGAATCCAACTCTAGATCCAGGTCTAAGAGCCCTCCCAAGTCTCCGGAAGAAGAAGGAGCTGTATCCTCCTAGGAACATGGTAATGTACCTCGGGATCAGCACATGTTGCATGTTACTTTGTTATAGCACTTAGGTGGGGTGTTGGGTAGTTCTTAGAGTATTAATAGCCTGAACCAAGTGAATCCTAACGGGGCACATTGATAGCTTTTTTTTTTCTTGAGCAGTGCTTTTTGGTTATTGGTTTAGGGAAATTAATACCGAAGGGCTTTCTACGGAGAAATTTTTTTTACAGAGAAAATGTTTTATTGAGAGATTAATGGC
Source organism: Fulmarus glacialis (assembly GCF_000690835.1). Taxonomy (NCBI): domain Eukaryota; kingdom Metazoa; phylum Chordata; class Aves; order Procellariiformes; family Procellariidae; genus Fulmarus; species Fulmarus glacialis. The sequence goes on along the minus strand of NW_009242796.1, from coordinate 4,237 downwards.
TTGGTTTTAATAAAATATTGTATGAGACGCAACCTATGATGAAAATGACTATTTCTTACTGTATTTATCCAACATCTGCATTTTCCCCTTTAAAGCTGCGGTCTCCTGTTTGCTAAAAGAATATTGGCCAGTATTGCAGATTTTAACTGATTTGGCTGATCCTCCAGGGACCAGTTTCTGTGGGCGTGTATTGGAGCAGGTTTGTCTTTAAATGTTAAAGATACACTATCCTTTTATAATGGAAGATCGGTTCAGTGGCCATTATACTGACTGGAGGTAATAACTGTTCTAGAAAAGTGGCAAATGCCTTGCAACGAGAAAACCATGGAAACTAGTTTTTCCTCAAGTCGACATCTTGAAGAGGCATCTAAGGATACACCGGGTGGGGAAAGGATAGTGTGTCTTTAACCCTTCAAACTGTTTGGTCCTATTTTTAAAAGGAAAGGGCCTAAGCTAGCTCTGAAGTTAGATAATTGTAGCAAAATTAGTCACATTTTCTGTTTTGAATGCTAATTAGAGTTTAGTTAAGTCTTTATGAAGAAGTACTAGTTTTATAACTTTTATATAACTTTTAATAATTTATTGTTGAACAGGCTGAATTGAAGTTAATGGTGGCTTGATCTACAGCCTGATGCTTATTCTTCTTTGTAACTAAATACTTCGACAGAACCTTACATTTGGCCTCTGAAGTAAAGCAACACGTGGGGGGAGGTGGAACACTGTGGAAATTCCTAAAACTTAATTAAATTAGGCAAAGCCAGTTGAAAGACAACTAGAAGTATACCTGAAGTCATCCACACAACCAAAAGAGACAAGGTAGAAACCTGGCTGAACTTCTCTTTCTTCAAACCTAGATGCATCAGATAAATGAGAATCTACATAAAGGACGCCTTTGGGGGGAAAAGATCGCTTGAGTCTTCAGTCCCTTGGAGAGACCCCTGGCACGAGCAACCAGCTGTTGAAAAGGTTATTTTGTAACATTTTGTCTAACTTTTTACTTGTTTAAGTTGCGCCTCAAGTGGCAGATTTTACATTTTATGTGCCATTTTGTTGCTGTTATTCAAATTTCTTGTAATTTAGTGAAGTGAACGACTACCGATTTCATTATTGGCTTGGATATTTGAGGTAAAACTTCATTTTTGTTTATATAGTGCTGACTTTTATTTGAAATTAAACTGATGGTAACTTGCTGCCTCCAGTTTCATACTGAGGAAACATGCAGCCATTATATGCTGAGTAGCTAACTCTGTCAAAAAGTATTCTCAATTTTGTCTTCATTCCTTAAATAAAATTCTGCAAAACTTCAATTTGAAACTTACTGTAAATGCTTTTTTTTTTAACTTTGAATTCAGATATTATCTTCAAATTCAAATTGGTAGAAATCTTTTCAGGTGACAGTTGATATTTGAAAGGATTGTTTTATCAGACTCAATTCTAATCTCTTCTCTTATGTATTTTTGTGCACTAGGCGCAGTTGTGTAGCAGTTGAGTAATGCTGGTTAGCTGTTAAGGTGGCGTGTTGCAGTGCAGAGTGCTTGGCTGTTTCCTGTTTTCTCCTGATTGCTCCTGTGTAACGATGCCTTGTCGTGCAGAAACAAATGGCTGTCCAGTTAATTAAAATGCCTGACAACTGCACTTCCAGTCACCCGGGCCTTGCGTAAAAATAATGGAGCATACAGTGAGCACATCTAGCTGATGATATACACACCTTATTTTTTCCAGAATGGTAAAACTTACCAACCTACATATATGAACTTACATATGAGAAATGTAATGTTAAGAAAAGAAATGGTTCATTCCTTTGTAAGTACTGATTGGTGTATCTTTTGCTTAAGACATTCTGTACTATACCCACTGTCTCTGTAGTTAATATTAAACATTTTTCTGTGTTAACTTTTCTCAACTTAATGTCTGAGTCAGCTTATTTTTTAGCTTGAAAAGATTTCTGCAATTATACTGTCAATGTTTAACTTCTATATAGTAACTGAATGTGTTCAACGGCTCACAAATTTTATCCACTGGAGTTGCTTTTAAATTACTATGGGCAAACTTAACTAGTATTGTGACTAACCCAAATGTTGTATGGCAAGTACTGGACACCAAAGTACAAACACAGAATCAGATAGGTCTGTCAGATGTTGTTACGGAAGATACACACTGAGCAGTACTAATTGCATTTGCTGTGTGCTTGCCCTGACTCAACAGGCTGCTGCTTGATGGTAGCTAATCTTGCAGTGATGATTTTTTTCTTGATTTGGATACCAAATGAATTGTAATGTCAACCATGATGTGTCAAGGGTTATTGTAATGCCTTGTTAACTTCATGCATGTATGTTAAATGGGAATGGAAACATCTGAATACTTGCAATTTGGCTTGATTGAGGATTAAAAGTACTTTTCTATAAACTTGAGGAGTTTGTATATTCCAGGACTGCGTGGCTAGCGGCAGTCTACACAAATGCATTTAAAAAACAAAGGGGCTGCCTTTTGTACATGAATCTTGGGAAGGAGCTTCAGTCCTGGGAAACAGATCTTATGGGGATATTTTTTTATCTTGAAAGAGTGCAGTTAACTTTTCTTCATAGTTGAAGTTGTGAATTTGAGTTGGATCTTGTGGATTGTCAGGTTGTTAAGCTTTGTTGTGTAGTGGCTTACATAATGGAATTGAGTCTTTGAACTATTACGTGGTCTTTGGGGAGGAGCACAAATTTCTCAAAAGCCATAGCTAAACAATTGAACAGCTTTATTTTTACAATGCATGTTTTAAGAATCACTGTTAAGGGGATCTGCTTCCCAAAAAATATGCATGAGGTTTGCTGTGAACAGGACTGGTTTCTGCAGATCCATGCTACAGTGAACAGTTAAGTATCATCTTGTATTGGAACCAAGTGGAATAAACTTAAGTACCGTCTGATCTTGCTAGTGAGATTATCATCATTTCAATTGTATGTCTTCCTGGTAGGGAAGAGCTGGCCAAGTGCTCTTTGTCTGCATTGAACGACTGTAAGGGAACGTGGGTGTTCTTCAGTTTCCATTTGCAGAGCAAAGCCTCAATAGACCAGTCGGCACTGAGGGGAGGAAATACCAGCGTGTGAAAACATAATCCAAGTTTATAACGTCTGCAGTAATTATAGGAGGCTGTCACTGACCTTAAATACAACAGTTTGCAAAACTGAGTTTGTAACAGAATCAACAGTAAATTTGTAGTTCTTGAATTATTTTTTGGTTTGGCTGCTTTTGCCTGATACCCCTAGGATTTACCAGCCTGATCTGTGAGGAGCTTCCCTGGAATCAGTGCAGTGGTGCCTCTGAGAAGTTAACGCTCTAATAAGAGCTAGGACAGGGAGACAAACTAAGATTTGAGTCTTAAATATGCAAAAGAGTTTACCTTCGGACTTGATAGGTAGTCCAGAATTGAGCATGTGGATTCTTCTCCAGCAAGAAGTACACTGTAGTTAAAATATCTTCAAAGTCTGTAGTTTGGGGAGATCAAGCAGTCTTGGTTAGTCTCTGGATTCTAGGTACGGTTAAATAAGCCTGGTGGTATGAAATGGTAATTAAAAATCAAGACAAGACTAACTGCATCCGTATGAGAGACCTGAGAAGCATGGCCTTAAGCAGTTAGTCATTACTCCATTTTCTCTTCACCCACCCTCCAGTGGTATTTGTGATAGCTTAATGCTAGAATGACCCCAAGAGCAACAAGTTCAATATGATGGCGCTGCCATAAAGGCTGTCACCTGCTCTCTTCACAGTGTTCCCAGCACTACTCGGACACGAAGTCCTTGCAGTTTGTCACAGATCAAAGATACCTGGGAGTACTGACATACCTTTTGGGTCAAAAAAGACATCCGATCCTAAAATAATGTCTACAGGAGCAAGAGAGAGCAGCTCTGGAGATACCCGCCCCCAGGTGAGCCCTACGACAGGTACGTGGGGCAGGTGGTTCATCAGGCAGCTTCTCCGGCAGTTCCGCAGGCACTGGGGCAGCTCCTCGCTGTCGGACAGGGTCACCTCGGCGCCGCACTTGGCAGCCACCACGCCGGGGAGACTGACGCCTGCGCCGATCTGAAACCACAGCGTGCTCGGGGAGACCGGGGGGCCGCTGCAGCTGCGGACAAGGGGTGTCGCGGGGGGCTGTCAGCGGTACCTCCAGCACTCGCTTGCCGGGCAGGCTCCTCCTGCGGGCCCAGAGGTACTGGGCCAGGACCACGGCGCAGGGCCACACGTACATCCC
>NW_009242795.1:0-4810 GCF_000690835.1 Fulmarus glacialis | reverse complement strand
GGGAAAAAAAAGCAAAGCTTCTTCTGGAAGGGAGAATACATTTATAAGACTATGAAAACAAACTGAAGGCTGGCAAAGTTTAAAAATCAAGAAACATTATTTTGTCCTTGTTAACGACCTTTTCAAACTCCCTTCTCAAGTGAACCTTTGATCACAATCATTTTACGTAGAAGACTGAAGCAACCTTGAAGCGGAATGAACTGTGCGACTGCTTCAGCATAGGAAAGTAAAATGCAAAGCTAGAGAAAAGACAAATCGCTATTCCCTTTGGCTGTCATGAAGGAAAATCTAGTGATTGGCGATCACTGCTGAAAGGGATAATAATCTACCAACAGATGTGTCCTGCAGGCTACCTGAAGTAAATCAGCATAGCTGGTACGACTTTAGGAGGTATCCTGAAGGAATCTGCTCCTTCAACCATCGCAGACAAACACCGCTGCTATTGTCAGCTCGCTTAAGTTACATGTAGCATGCAAACCTACCACGCCTTTCTAGCAAAGGATATCAGTACTAAAACATTACTCAAATCATCATGTTAAGGCAGTCCTTTTCATTTTACAAATAATAAAACCGAGGTGGAAAGAAGTACTGCCTGGCTTCCTCCTGCTTGCACACAGAATGAACGGCAGTGGCAGGAATAGGAAGCCCTGGCTGCCGAGTCGCCCCTTTTAACTGCTAGGCTGAACTTGCTCTCTCCAGAGGCTATGCCGCCGCAGCAGCAATACTCAGTACAACTGAAGTGTAAAAGTAAGTTAGTTTATACAGTAGCAGGGCTCTGCCAACTTACAAGGACGATTTGGCATCACTTTCATCGGCTGCACCTCAGAGCACCACGTACCACACACACGTCCTGCACTGTGCTCCAAACACCGTAACCAAATGTTAGCACGGGATCCCATTAAGATCAGTCGTGAAACAAAAGTCATTACAGAGTCAAATCCAAAGCATCTCTAGATAGAGCCTTGCTTTCCATCTGAAATTTTACTGAGCACAGTTCATGTTCACTGCTGCTGAGCTTAAACTTCAGTTTCCATGCCAGCCTGTCTGTACATGTTTCCTCAGATTCCTTTTGGGATGAAACCACACGTCTCTGATCTGAAGCCCTTTCCCACAAGGAAGCTTCAGTTTCAGAACTGAAAGATGCTAGAGAAGGAAAAGTACCCACTACTACCCTTCGTGGATGAGAAAGAAATTTGCAAAGGTTTAGATTCAGTCCTGGCCATTTCCTTTGTCATGGAGAGAGGAAGGGAGAGAAGGCTGAGAATGTTTCTGTACCACAGGTTAGGGGAGAAATACCTACCTTCTGCTGTTGCCCACAACATGTCTACAAAGCCACACCAAATTGTGGGGAAGAGAGTCAGAATTTAACTTTTCCTTAAAGAATAGGGCAGTTTTGCTCACAGGATCTCTTTCTATACTAATCAACAGTTTTCTGAAAGACTTTTTCTGATCGAGATTTTCTATCCCACTTTAAAAGCCCGCATTTTCTCCATTGCTAGACTCTCTGGTGGCTGCTCCAACACGACGCACAAAAATGAACAGACACGAAAGGGAAGGAGTTTCAGGTTTTGCTTGACAGACCATCTGGATCACCAACACACAAAACTGCTCATTTAATGAGGTGGGACATATTGGTCTATCTGTTTTGGAACCTGCAGCTGCTGTGACAGTAAACTCAACGTATCTGTAACTCTGGCCACAAACTGGTCTTTACACAAGTGCAAGGACGCTGCAGAAAAGGTTTGTTGCTGAAATGCTTAGATTTTTCACATATGGCTCCACTGCAAACTGCCTAGGTAAGGTAAAAGAGCACTCTCCTCTGCCTTATTTACAAATGCCCAGAAAACCCTTGATCTCTGCTTGGCAACACTTTCATTATGCTCCGATAAAGGTGAAGCTCTAGAAGTTGTCTGGGATCCACAGTTCAAACTAAAGTCGAGGGATACTGCAAGTATTCTCTAGCATTGCGCCTGCGATGGAGAAATACATTAAATCCTAAGACCAGTATTAACATTTTGTTCATACGGATTCCCCTTCAAAAATTAATCTAGTCACAAACAGCACCAAATCAAAACTGGTTTTAGTATTACTGGCAAGTACAGAAAGGAAGGAAAATAGATAATGATTTTTATTATAGTAAGCAAGTGAGCAAAAAAAGAAAAGAAAAGAAAAGCGGCGTTCCCATGTTTACAGATCACTATACATATTCTACAGAATACGCACAGAATAGAGAATATTCATATTACAACTGACCACCTATAGACATCATTGGGCTTCAAACTCCCTCAGTGAACAAACTCTAACTATTCTCAACCTTTTGCAGCACAGTTACTGAACACAGGCTGCTGGGAAGTCAACAGAACAACCTTGAAAGTTGTATTTCTGAGCAATGTTACGCTTTTGCTGTTGTATGTTGCTGCTTAACCACCTCGAATATTAAAGGGACTAATCAGCAGTGCAGAGAGAATTCTTTTTTTCAGGTTAAATGAGACCCCGCCATTTTTACTATCCGAAACATTTGGCACCTAGGGTAGGACACATACATTAATATGAAGTCACTCTTCCCAAACCACACCCTCCTTTTCCCCAGCGACTTCTCAATTTTCTGGACAGCAAGAGGAAACTACCACTCGCAGAAGCGCGTATCAGCCTTTGTTAGCTTTGCCATTCCTCTTGGTAACACATGAACTCAGAGTCTCAAAACACCCAATTGCTTTGAAGCAGTTTGTTATCTGACAGCATGATGGGTAAAGTGCACGTGCAGACCTTCAGCCTTGATTAGGTCTGAAGCTGCAAATTCACATACAAGGGAAAAGAGAAGTGGTCTGATTTTTTCTGCTCAAGTTTTTGGAGACCCTCCCTCATTCAGAAAGCCTCAGAGGGATGGGCTAATAAAGAAGTAACAGAGGGATAAATGCTAAGAAAGGAGAGACATTAGTTACAACCGCAGGGGTCATCGAAAATAAGATGGTGGAGGGCAAGGGATGGGACCACAAAGGACTCAAAACAGACTGTGTCTCAGAGCAGGGCAGAACTGCTCTTCCCTGTGCTCTGTGGTTTTAGTCTCTGTGCACGCACCAGTGCATCCTGATGCTGAAACAGGTACTACCTATAGTCCAGCGCGTTGGCCAGCCACCCCGGGGCATCTCTAGGAGCTCACTGCAGTACCCCTCCTGCCTGCAGACCAAGTTTTCTTTCAAAGGAAACCAGGTCTGTCCTTGAGTGCTGACAAATACACAGAGCCAAGGGAAAAACAAAGATGACGGTCCGTTGAAAGAGAAGACACTGGGATGCCCAGAGAGGACCCAAGAGACTCCTATCACTATGATGAGGAAGACAAATATTCAATGAAGCAGGAAGAACCAGTGGGTAAGAGTTGCCCAGAAAATGCTTTTAGGATTTAAAAATCCATTTAAGACCTTGGTTTAAAACGGAGTGATTTACATCAGGCTTTGGTGACACCAATGTCAGAAAGTCAAGTTTGGGGACTCCTTTCATGGGATCTAACCAAACTGTTATCTCTTGGTTCAGTACATTCTTCAAGGAAAATGCGCACAAGGCTTCAACTTCTAAGTCTTCCCTTATCTGAGGTAGCAGAGCCTATTCAGTCATTTTTAACTAGTTTTCCTACTTTGCCATCTTCATCTACTATGGCACAAATTTTTCAGCTGAAATGCCTCTGGCTAACAATAGCAACTCTGTTTTTAGGACCGGGGACAATGTCAAATGCTTTAGGAGGTCAAAACAACCAAACTAGCTAAGGCAAAATTTCCCATTGAAAAACTGGGGGAAAATGAAGGCACTGATGTAGCTTAAAGAGATCGCTAATGCAGCACAAGCCACAGATCCAATCAGTCACTCTTTCATTGCAGCCTCATTTAGGTATGCGAGTTAAGGCTCTGGTTTTTGCCTTCTGAGCAAATTCGTAACAGGGAAATTAAAAAAATGAGTTGATTAAATAGCCACAGTTACTCAAAATCGCTGCATCATTTGTAAATAATAAGTGTGGCTGCAGTATACACAAAAGGGAGAACTTAGTTATTCCTCATTAGGAAACACGTATTTACACTATGTAGGACAGCATTCATATTAACTCAGCTATTTAACTACTTGTCATCCGTTACCTCACTTCACAGAACGGAAACAGGTTTTAGCCTGTGTTTGCTGGTAGCACGTACAGCTACCAGTCTCAACTCAAGGAAAACCAAAGCTTTGGTTTGCCTCCATGTTCCCAGGGTGACTCGCAGGTGCTGCCGAGGCCAGCAAGATCCTAGACTGCGCCGGATCACAGGACAGGACGCAAAAAATCCCCATGTGCTTCCTATCCTCCAACTAATGACTTCCACGTCTGCATTCAAGGAGGAATAATGAGCCTTCTACCTCACCCAAATTAAACAATCATCCGTACCGCTTTCCGTCCCATTAAGAAAAAAATGTCAGCAAAGAGAGTAGCATCCTCCTGGGAGACCAGAGAGACCTGTCCAATGCTCCTGTTCTCAATTCCTTTGTACAGCGTTGCGGTGGGCTGACCCAGCCCAGCAGCCAAGTGCCCATACAGCTTCGCTCACTCCCCACCCCACCTGCCCCCGGCGGGACGAGAGAGCGGACACGAAGAGCAAAAGCAAGAGAACTCATGGGTAGATATAAAGACAGTTTAATAGGTGAAGGAAGAAGGAAAAGAAAGAAGTGATGCAAAGGCAGTCAGTCGCCACTTCCCACAGGCAGACGGATGCCCAGCAATGGGCACCTTGGAGGACAACACCCCCACTCCATCCTCCTCTACTGTGAGAGACTGAACTGTAGAACACTT
>NW_009242794.1:0-5038 GCF_000690835.1 Fulmarus glacialis | reverse complement strand
TCTCTAGGAGAATTCTGTGGGAGACAGTGACTTTGCTGTCCTTAGTTTCTTACAGTGTCCCACGTTTCATTTCAATAGGGATAGTGTTGTTATAAAACCTTTGATAGTTACTTGCCTAACGCAGCTCACTTTTTGTTACCACACGTTCTTGCCTATGCCACCTATTCTAGGAGCAGTCTGACCTTTATTTGGCTGGTGAGCTTTACTTTATCCTTCCTCTTTAGCACAAATAGAACCTTCAGGTCTCCTGAGGTTAATATTGACCAGTTCTTTCCCCGAACAGTAACAAACTCCCAACAACTGCTAGATATTAAGCAATGGATTTTTTTTTTATTTGAGGAAGATTGAGATTATTTGATAACACTTTTATTCTTATACATAAACAGCTACTTAGTGCAGGAAGCTATACTGCATGAATCATGAAATACAGGCTGAAGAAATTAAAGTAGGGTACTTGACTGTTACAGTAATACGCCCATTCCTACTTGCTGAACAGTAACAGCACTGCTGCTTGTGAGTAACCACTTGTCCATCTGACAGGAGTGGCTCCGTGATCTCCCTGGGACCTGTCCTTCCCCTTCTCCAAGGGGATGGAGATGCTGCCGTCATTCAGTCTCTCTCTTACACTGGCACAACAGAGTTTTCTTTCTTCTTCTTTTGCAATCTGCTGTGCCTAGGTAGCACAAAACATGCGGTCCCTGGGAGTGTTACCACTGACCCCAGTGGAGCCAATCTTTTACCAAAAAGCTCCATACACCTACAGGAGTACAATACATGGCAACGCAGCGGTTAACGTAGATTGATGGTGAGTGGTATCCCAAAAGGGGACTTGGTGGAATGTTGTTTCCTCTAGTGAATCAGCAGCAGAGGAGGCATAATGGCCTTGCCTTTTAGTTCCTGTATATTAATCTCTGCAGAGCAATGCCTGCCATGGCTCAGATGTCAGATGCTGTTTATAACTATGCTGGAAACATAACATAGAACAAAATAGTATCATTAATTTCTCTTGAGACTGTATATGCATGTTTTAGGTTAGCTATTTTTTCACTGCTGCACTTAGTTCAAACGTTGTATCAGCAGTATTGTAAGGTGGCTTGAAAAGTGGTTTTGTCTGTGAATTTGTCCAGTTACTCTCTCAATGCATGACCAAAAGACCACGATGTGTTCAGGTGCAAAGGCTTTCACAGCACAGGTATAACATGTCTCAGGAAGTACTGCCTTGTCTTTGCTTGAACCTGCTGCTTTTAATGACACCCAATACCAGTGTTGGAGGACAGAGAGAAGCATCCTATCTATTCAGCATCTCCATGCTAGTTGCGATTTGACGAGCGTTCATCACCTTTCCTTGTTTATCTGTTATTTAGACTGAAGACTTCTGCTCTTTACTGTCACTCTTTATATGAAGCTATTCCATAATTTGAATCGTTCTTTCCACTTTTTCCAGTGCCTTTAGTACTGCCACGTTGTTTTAAGGTGGGAAACAAGAATCACAGCCAGTATTCAAGTCTGAATGGTGGCAGATGCAGCATGGATTTATACAGTGGCATAGTAACGCTTTACATTTTGTTCTCCTTCCTAGTAATTCCTAACACTTAATTTGGCTTTACTGAGCATTGAACACGTTTTCGTAGAGCTATCAATTGTGTATTCATTTCTCTGAAGTGATCCTGATTATCAGGTTGCCAACTGTGAAACTAAAAGTGAGAAAATACTATTTTCTCCTAACATAGTAGACGTTTTATAAGTAGATTATTTAAATGTGAGGATAGTTTTAGTTTTACTTTTACTTTTCAGTCCTGTAGTCTTTTATATTGTGATTTCTTGTTGTAATATATTGGTTGCTGCTTGTCATTCACTTTTTTCCCTTCAATTAAATTTGTATTTCTTTAATCCTCTTTTTCTATTAATTCAAACCTTCTATAGAACTATGCAAGCATATCTTAATACTGGTGTTAGGACTGTTACCAAAGAAAAAATGTGATGCTCTTTCCTATAGCTTTTATTATTATAAAATTAATACCTGTGATATGGATAATTGGGATAGTTTTGTAGATATTTAATAATGGATCAGATACAGCAGTAGAAAATCAATGTGAGGTTGTGTCCCACGTTGCCTCATCGATGTGTCTCATAACGTGGCTTGGAGAAAACAGCAGTTTTAACCATCTTGGTCACTCAGCACTGTTTTTTCTGCTGTGTCTATCAACTGCGTCTGTGTTACCGTAGCCTTTTGTCATGTGGATTTTTATTTCCTATGAAGCTGTCTAAAACTGTCAGATCACTTCGTGCAGGCCACGGTACCACCATTAAATATAGCAAGGGTGACATTTTCTCAGGTGCAGAGGTCAACATAATGCTTATGCGTCACTTACATTTTACTGAAACACTCATTTAAGGCCTTCATTCAAATTTTCTAACAACTTTGGATGACTGACAAACCGCTAACTTCATTAATTTCAGTAACTGTTTGTCATATTTGGGCAAAATATATGTGAAATGCTTCCTTTCTGATTTGATGTCTTTGTTATCTGGAAAAGAGCTATTTCATTTTGCCTTGTTCATGCCTTTCTCTCATTTTGTATTTAAATATTATACTCTCGGTTCAAATACATCAATGGGGAATAGGCTGGGTGCTTTTTAACGCCAACGCACTGAGATGGAATCAGAAATACATGAGAAACCCACTGGCTTTAGCCCTTCCTATACCTCTATAGGCTCATACTGAGCCTAAAGGGCAAGCAGGAGCATTCAGAAGGAAGTGAATGACTTCCTTCCACGGTAAGGATTTCCCCTTTCTAGAGATTATTCCTGCCTCTGACATCCTCTTGTGCTGCTGCCTTGGGAATACGTAACAGTTGTGCTGCCTGAAGCACTGGAGAGCCGCTGGAACGCCATTCCATGCCACCCTTCCTGCTGTCACACAACCTGAATCAGTTTGCTTTAGAATAAATTTTTAATAGCTGGACATCTGGTTAGTTTGGTTTTGAATGTATTTTTCTACCTGTGTAATAAAGGAAAAAAGATTACTGAGGAAAATATTTGTTATTTAATAAACCCATACAATAGTTCACATAGCTTCTAAAAGTTCTTCATTTATACAGCTTTTACCAATTTTCTATGTGAAGTTTTACAAATCCTTCCTTTTTATCACTAAAATCGTGGTTCCTAACATTACTTGCTGTATGTATACAGAACAACAGAGTCTTGGCATAGTTTAGCGTTCTATCAAAACTAACACATTTTTGCCAAAAGAGAGGAAATATCTGTCTATTGTTCTGTCACTGTAGGTGGAGTAAACGGATCTTTAGGGAGTCCCTTACTGTGGTGGGAAGTTATTACAGAATGGCATTAGAGCAGAGACTACGGGAATATTTACTGAAAGTTCAGTGAAACTTGAAAGCTGTTCAGCTCACTTAATAAAATGTTTATATATCCTGTTTCAGTGCACACCAAACAATGTTGAAGAAAGGAAGTTATTTCAGATCAAATGAATTTTTGTTAATGAGAAAGCTTAAAAATAACAAAACAAGTTAGATAATTTAAATCAGTCTCTTCAGATTTTTTTTCCTAGACAACACCGTAGCCCTCTCCAGGGAAAAAGAGAAAATTCTCCAGTGGGAAGAGAAATGTGTCATTGGTCCTGCAGTAATCAAAAGGTGACAGAATACTAGTTTGACTTTACTGACTGTGACTTCAGCAGCTGGATACTTGTTTAAAAAATAAAACATATGAATACAGTATTGATTCTCTTTTGTCTTAATGCTTGAGTCATGCAATCCTATAGCGGAGTTCTCTAATTTTTAACTCACTTTTCAGTTACAACTATATAAAAATATTTTACACTGTCCATAAAATAAGAGCTCCAGTAAGCAATTAATTTTTGTTAAGCACTTGTAGTTTTTTATCTTTGAGAGCAAAAAGACAGAAATTTATAAATTTAATTACATCTTAGCTGTAATTAAGACATAGTAATATTTTTCTAATATAATTCATAATAGTGCTTCTCATTTAGCTTTATATAATTTCAGAGACTTCCTGTACCCTTTTTTTCTAGAACAGAAATATAAGAGGATTTCCAGTCTGCTACATCTGAGTAACAGTGGCTGTTGTTTTACTCCTACCAAGCTGCCTTCATTTGGTTTTTTACCCTGAACAGCTTAAACTCATACCTTTGTTAGCCTGGACACTGTATGAAAACTTAGCTGCAGTTTTGGGAAGCACACCACTTCATAAACCCCATGCTTGTGATAAAAGGGCAACGACTGAATTACACTTTAAAAACTTCTAGTGGTTTCAGAACAGGTAGGATTGGACTCCGTATCCTCCTGAAGCAAGAGGTCCCGTTTGCGTGCTCGCTGTCTACAGGATTGGCGCAACATACATACGTTCTACAGAGATGCCCCTTTCTCAACAGCAATGGATTTTGCCTCAGAGTGGAGAAAATAAATGTGGGGCGGGGGGGAACAGTGCAAACCTAATATTGATGGTTATACAGTCCCTTTCCCAGTGTCTGCGTGCATCTGTGCACAAACTCACGATTCAGTGAGCAAGTTCTCACAGCTGTTTCAGCGGTAGCTTTTGTGAAGTCAGCAGAGTTGCTTTGTTTTTTTTAATCAGTTTAAAGAGTAACTGTGATTGAATTTATCCATATGTACTCCTATCTGTAGCTAAGGCTTTCATATAACCTAAAACATTCGTAACAACGGCTGTAAGAATTGCATTTGTTCCCATATTCTCTTCATATCCTGTGAATATAAAGAACAAAGGAGTTTTCTTGAAGTACAAAGACAAGGCAATTAATAGCACGTGTATCCTATTTTACGTCCGTGCCTTTATCTTCAGCGGTTTTTAAGTTGTTATGGCTTTTTCAAAACCAATAAAACGGCTAACATCAAGTTTTCCTAAGAAAAAGAAATGTATTTCAAATTCCACAATGCAAGTTTTCCTCAAGCAACGGCATTTTTGTACTGCACGCAGGAATCTGTTAAGAGACGCGCCGCACCGCTCTGAGCAGGAGAAACACGAGCAGCAGGAGCCC
>NW_009242793.1:0-5024 GCF_000690835.1 Fulmarus glacialis | reverse complement strand
GACCCAGGTGCAGGACCTTGCACTTGGTGTTGTTGAACCTCATGAGTTCAGGATGCCTCAGAATGCCATCTTTAGCCATCTTCATCTGTAATCAAACTGTAAAAATCTTGTTAAAGCATTTCCTTAATATTAAAATATCTGACCAAAAATTAACATAAGTGGAGATAATTGAACATGAGTGTTATAAAGTAGGAATGTTACAAACCATGTGCCACACTTCTTAAAGTGATATTTGTTACCTCTTTTTATGGCTTTTTTTTCAAGCATATATGCTTCCACATTCCCTACTGAATATTCATTTATTCCTGTGACTTCTATTACATTTTATTTCTTATTGCAGTATTCTGTTGTTCACTAAGAATATTAGTCAAGGTTCCCTCTTTGTACTCATCGCTGTATGCTAGCAAATGAACATGTTAAAAAAGCTTTAAAAAAAAAAAGCTTATTTAACAAAAGAGCTCCCATGTTAATAGGAATATATATTTCTATATATTAGGAATATACATATGATATATTAGATATATAGAGATATATATGATATGTTAGAGATACACATATGCTTTACAAACATACAGAAAAAGTAGAACTTCTGAAATAAGAAGTGATTCTTTGCATGTGAAGTTCTTCTATGTGTTCCAGAAATTTCTTTGGATTTTACCCTGCATCTTATTTTTAACTGAAGGGACTGTCTAGATAATTGTTTTAACTGGCTAGAGCAGCTTTTATGACCCAGATGACTTTGTTGTCCAGAACCTCATCGACATCATCTTTGTTGCTGCCCTAAGAACAGCTGTCATAGGATTAATTGGTTTGACAAACATGTGGGCATTTAATAAATAGTCTGGCAAATAATCATATTCAAATTATACAATACAGCCTGTCTTTTAATACTGTGCAAAGTTGTGAGTCATGGAATAGGATTCCTTTGGTTTAGCTGATGCAGTCATTGTGGATCAAGTGGAAGCTTTAGAAATGCTGCAAAGTGCATGTAAATGCTTAGGTGAGCAAAAGAACGTTTGATTAACAAAACACGCTAATGCCTCCTTTCTTAGTAAAAAATAAAGGAAATATATTCATATTAAGTAACAGAGAAGTTCCATTCTACTGCAAGAAGCTTTAGAAACTTAATATATAAAATGTGTTCTTTAAATGAAAAAATGTAAACATTAGTGTATAGCTTAATATCTTAAGAATTTTTTTTTGCTCCTGCATAATTTTTTTTGCAGTGATGTGAAACTGTAGGATTATTTTCCTCTGACCATTGTACCCGAGATCTGGCCCGCATCTTTTCTTCAAATTATCCGCTCTAAAGTAGATGTGAAGAAGTGGATGTAAGTGGAAGTCTGTTGGTTTACTCCTTACAGAATTGTCCCTAGTTACAGTAGCTGAGTATTAAACATTGTTCACTTTAGTATGAAAAGGCCATTTATTTCTTGGAAAGACATTTTTATTTAGATTCTTTCAGATGATGTAGGGATCTATGTAGATCCATGAAAGCACTGGGAAGGAGAGCTATCATTGAACTCTGGGAAATGCAGGTACTGAAATTTTGTTCCTGGTGATGCAGAGGAGGCATGCCGTGGCTTTGCCTTTTCTTGCTCATTAATCAATGACACTGGCTGGTATCAAGCAACTAAGTCATGTTTGATGCACACATTCTCTTTCCAGAACAACAGCAGGCAGTTATCCCTATGAACGACGCGTATATTTTTGTGTGGTGTTTTTACCTGGTTGTAAGCTGGTTCTAAGCACAGTCATTCTTTTAAAACCTATAATGTTCAGTCATTAGGAGCAAATTTGCTATTCTTACTTGGTGAAATAGATGTAGACAAAAGCATTAATTTTCAAGTAGAAATACTGGAGTAAAGTTTAGAGAAGGGTTTCTGTGACACCATAAGCAAATAGTTGCATAGGAGTTATTCCCAATTTAGTTATCATTACTTATGCATCCAGGATATTTGAGCGTAACTTGAATAAAAATGCTAAATGTCTTTTTATAAAAGAATCACATGAAAACTTACATAATACAATAAATACTCAATAAGTTTTATTTTTAATTAATTCAGAAAAAAGTTTTTAGAAGTTATATGTAGTAGAATGAGAATAGAGACTAGATCTTCTTGCATAATGTTTAAGGAGAGATGCAGCAAACCTGTTTTATTTTTGCTCTCTGTTTTTCTGTATATTATACACAACTCCTACTTGTCCTTTTCTTTTATATGTTAAATAGGTCATGTTCCTCCCACCTCTTTTATTTTATTATTTTCTGAGAATCATGTACTAAGTTAAACAATGGGAACAGCGCAAAACTTTTTGCAGCTAAGAGCTATGTCTATATCCTTTCATCATTAAAGGTGAAAACCAAGAATATGTAGCAGATGAGAACAGGCTTGCATCATCCATTGGATTAACAGCCAACCCAAGGGAAAACAGAAGATATTATTCACCAAGGTAATTTTGTCATTGTTGGACTGACCTTACAAATGTTAACTGTAGAAAATTATGTGTTCTGAGGCATATAAAGATCTTTTGACACTAGACAGATTACCATGCGTTTTTTAGGAGCATGAAAGACAACCTGCATATACTATTTACTAATTAATGATAAGGTAAGATCACATTCATGGGCTAAGAACGAAGCCCTTCTTTCCAGTGCATGCTGTCTGCTCTGTTTCTGAGCCAAAGGAGACTCCCCTTCTTGAAGAAAACTGGCATTTGCTACGTAATCAATATCCTCCTCATACTGCTACAGGGCATGCACGAAGTATTAAGGCATATGTTCACGTTACCTTCAACAATGCTAAAATGTCATATTCTGTGAGTTTAACTCAGCTCAGGTTGGGGCTAAACATTATCTTGACAACATATTGACCCAGTTAAAAAACCAAACTAAAGTAAGACACCATTTGATAATAATGTAGCTAATGAAATTTCAACTGTCCTGTATGTTTCTGCATTTCATTTTTCAGTTACAAACAGATGTGACTTACTTTGCTTTGATGTGAATAGGAATAATTGTTTTTAAACTGGGTTCATATTTCTGAAGAACAGAGCTTTTATTTACTTGTCCATCTGCCTCATGTGGTGCTGAATTAGTCATTATGCCAATACTCCATTTCCAGAGTTTCTTATCCCTGTTCAGATTTTTTTTTTTGAGCAAAAATTTGAAAAGTTTATAATTAGCTTTAACAATTTTTAAGTAACTATTTAAACCTGGTGGCAAACTTCCTGGGGTTTTTCCAGACATCACAGAATGTTATCATTAGAGATAAACATGGAAAGCGTTCCAACTGAATATATGCATGTGTGCATATATATGTTGTATCTGTGTATCTTTGCGTGTATTGGAGAATTAGAAATCACAGTGATGGGGACATTTTTAGAGGGCCAATAAATAAGGCCAGCTTCAAAGCAACTTTTTATTAGATTGATATTCAGTAACAATACACATTGCTAATCACTGTCAATCATTATCAACACATATTCAAAGTGTTACTCCTAACAATCTTGTAAACTAGCTGAGTCTAAAAAAAGCCCCATGGACCTGATACTGTATGGTTAGCACTGATGGCTATAGTCCTTGATGGTCTTAGTCACAGAAGTCAAGGTGATCAGAGTTGAGAGCTCTTCAACAAGGAAAGCTGGAGCTGAAGGAGGCTTTTTTTCCCCTGCAGTCTTTCCTCTGTCCCTGGTGTTTTATGCTGCTCACACCATCCTGTCATAGTTCTTTTAATTTTGGGGTCCTAGAATTCTCGCTTTTGCCAGGCATATTTCTTTCTTATTCTGCAGGATTACTCTGGTTTTATGAGACACTTTCTGCTTTTTCTTCAGGATAATTTTGGTTTCCCTGGACATCTTTCCTGCCTGCCTTACATGCTTTGTCTTTTGTGCAGATTTTACTGCTTGCTCTACCCCATTTGTGCAGCTGTATGACAAATCTCTGTATGCCCCTTTGCGGTACGTATGTAGATATATATAAATATATACATGCTTAGCTGTGTTACAGAAATGCTTTTTGCTTGGTTTTGTTGTTCATATTGTTAAAATGTTACAAAATCCTTATGTACTCTCAGTGGTTAGGCTGTTCTAGTGTTCTTAGGTCTAGGTTTAAGACAAACAAATATTAATTATATCTTAGTCTGCTTCTGCTCTAGGGATGCATCAGGCCTCTGCCTTGGCTACAGAAGTCTCTCTGTCATCACTCTTGTTTTCTCCCTACTTAGAATATGCCATTATTACAGTGTCCAACTGAGGATAGAGGAGCTTAAATTTAGGAACTTTTAATTTGAGAGAATTTAGTCTGTTTGTGTGGTTAACATTTCCAGTGATGTTGTTGACCTCAGTCCAATGTCTTATTGGTCTGATAAAAATGAAGAAAACTTCTGAAAAGTCTGCCTTTTGTTTCTTCTGTGTTTTGTTAATCTTTGTTCTTTGTTATTCGATATTTACTAGACAAAAAAAAAATGCTACACCCTTTTCTTGTCCTACTGCTCAGTTAAAATGTTCTTATTTCTTGTCTCTGTTGTCTTTCTGTGTGTTGCTACACCCACATCATGCCCAAAAACATCCTCAGTGTCTGAGTTGTGTAGACTTTAGTTGGAATCAGTGGGATTTTTTCCCAGTAGTGCTTTAGAATTAAGCCCCCAGTCTTTTTATTCGGGTTACATTATCTCATTTATTTATGCGGATTTCTTCATGTGATTTTTCTGCTTAAGAGTCTTCAAACTGTAACTAGAGTCAGCTTGTGCCAAAGCTGTATTTTAACAGCTAAAGTGTGTATGCATATAGGTATGTGGGTGTGTACATATGTGTATATATATGCACACAGATAGTTCATATTTTTATAATATATATCTACATGTACACACACATATATTTACAAACACTGCAGAAATCCTACTGTTTCCTACTTGGTTCCTCTGTCACTATAATTCTGTTGTATCAAGTGCCATATCTTTTTCCTCTACAGAGTTTTAGATCACTTGCATGTTTGATCAAGGCACAATACAGCTCTTTCCAATCTT
>NW_009242792.1:0-5025 GCF_000690835.1 Fulmarus glacialis | reverse complement strand
TCCCAGCCGAAACCAGGACAGCATGGTAGTGCAGAATAAAACAGAAAAGAAATGAAGCAGTTGAAGTGTCTGGTTGATTAGAAATCTGTCACTGAGGAGCAAACTGTGCTAGGACTTTTCTGTGAATAGTAAGATAATACAGTTACAGCTGCTTCTTCCCTCCCCACTTCTCCCCACTACATAAAAAAGGCTGATGACATGGCATTTTGGGTGGTGGGGAGAAGATGTTGCGGCTTCAGAAGATGCCAGGAGCTCCAAGCTCTGAGGCCCTGCATGGGTGACAGGGCCACAGAGATAGAAAGAGGCTGATGGCTGAGGCTGCACAGCACACCCTGGGAAGGAGGGTGGCCGTTGGCTCAATATGCCACTTGCCTCCTCCCTTTGTGATTTATGAGTCCATCTCACCACACCTTACCTAAGCACCGTTGCTACCACAGAGTAGAAAAGCTACAGCAGAGTATTTTGGCTTTCTTTTGTAGTGAGTCCTCCTCCTACTTGAAAGACAAAGGGAAGACTGAATTTATAGAGAATGATATATTCAGTGCCAACAACTGCTGATAAGTACATATGCATGTGTGCATATATAAACGATCTATTCTTTGAATTTTTTTGCTGGAGTTCCAAGAAAATAAAATTTTAGTAATTAATAAAGACTTTGGAAAGGATCTTGGAAACGGTTGGTATAGGTCATTCCACTTCCTTGAATATACTTACTGTTGTAAGAAATAGCATTGCCAAAGGTGCTAGGAATCACCTAAAATAGGACTGGAAGGAACCTCAAGGGATCATTTAATCCTACCTTCCGCCCTACCTTCTGCCCTAAGGCAAGATAAATTCTACCTAAACCATTCCTGACAGTTTTGTCGAAGATGTTCTTAAAAACCTCCAGTGATAGCGACTCCACAGCATCCCTTGGCAATCTACTGATTTAAGTGGTGCTTAGCTCTCCTTAATTTTAGATACATTTTGTCAATGGAATATTGGCTATCTACAAGGTGAATATTATGCTATGTAAAATATGAATAAATCTATTAATAAATAACTTAGTGATATATTGTCTCAATATTGTTTTGTTTTTTTTTTTTTTTCCATTTGAATGAATAAAATGCATAAGACTTTAGAAGAGGTATAATAAATGATAATATTTTTATCACTTCATAAAATAAAATAAAATTGTTTTGCTGGATATAGTTTGGTCCATTCATTAACTTCTGTTCAGATTCTAGAATATCAATAAAACACATATAAAAGTATTCTGTGGTCATTGATTCAGTTCTGACAGTTAATAAAATTGATCTGAAATAAAAACCAGTGGCCAATTTACATGTTTAATAGCAGTTCTTTGTTTTGGGGAAAAATCTTTCATATTTCTTATCAAATATTGAATCATCTCCTGTTTAAGCATTTTTTTTTTAACATCCAGAGTTCTTTAGAGGGGTGCATACAGGTGTTCATACAGCCAATTTATTAACTGATGCTGTTAAGACTATATAAGTCTATATACCTGAGAAAAGGCAGATGAAACCAGTGAAAAAATGTAATATTTATTTTAAAGAAACCAACCCTGCTTATATTTATACCAATGGATGCAGGAAAATTACTTATGCAACGTGAAGTCCTTCGGTGTTTTTCTTCTGAAACACTGAAACACACTCTAGGCTTTAAATTTACTGCTAAAGTGGGAGTTCACTTATGTAGCTATTCAAAATTGACTTTTTATTCTCTGTTTGCTATACCGACATTATACAGAGTTGTCTGTATCAGTGTTAATGCTTTCCGTTTTAGCTGCTGATGGTATTTCTTACTGATAACCTTGGTGGGGAGGAATAGGACGAACAGGATTTGCAGCCTTGTTTAATTTGAATTTTTGCTTAGATTTGTTAAAAATGTAAAAAATTTAACAAGTAGACAAGAATTTCAAACGAACAAACATTCAGAGCATTGTTTGCTCATGTAATGCTATTTATAAAAGGTCCAAGACAAAACTGAGAAAGTAAGTATATGGTGCAGCTATTTCATAATGTTTTTGCTTAGGTTTTGTTTATCCAGGTGTAACTTCTGCACAGGAGTTGAAAGGAGAAATATAGATGCATAACAGTCATAAAAGAAGTCTTAATAGCTAAGGCAAGTTTCATTTAACATTGCCTAAAGCATTCATATTTCTGTCTCAAGTTAAGATATACCAAAGCAAAAGCAAAAGACCTGATGTGAACAAGCACTGATGATAGAATTTCAGAATGCATTCAATATGAACAGAAATATTTCCGTGGTTATCCATTATGGCTTAATTTTTGAAGAAGGTGGTCACATTTATTCCAGATTAAAACACAGGGAAACAATGGGTGTATTTTAATATTTTGAAAGTGCCTCAGGATTTTTATGGTGGAAATTTGAATATGTGTAACGGAGCTTTTTCAACCTCAATTTAAAGTGTTTCAGATTAGGTTCTGTCAGAAATCTATGGGAGTCTATGTGATTATTTATGACAACAAGATTTAATCTCAATTTCCAAGCATTCATGTAGGTGCCAGGAACTCTAATGCTCTAATAATACTACAGTAGGCACTAAATATTTATTGGCATATATTTGCTTAAAAGTAAGTAAAGAGAAAGTATTTTTAGAAATGGAAAAGCATAGAGAAGTCCAGCAATAGAAATTCAATATTATAAAAAGAAACTTGATGCAATCACATGGTGCCTTATTTGAATAAAGTGAAAGATTTACTTAGTTCATAGTCAACTTACTCAGTTACTATCCTAAGGTATTATTAAGGTCAAGGAGTTTACAAAAAAATGTGAGAAATTTTCATGTTAAAGTAGCTAGGGTGAAAATGTATAAATTATATAATATTCCTTTGGACCTTGAACAAAAAAGTGTTTGCTGTAGGATTTATGTTCACTTTATAAAAAAATGTAGTAAGGAAAAACAAATTTTTCATAGAAGTGTTGTGACTGATACATTTCATATGCAAGAACAATGATAAAAATAAGGATAATGTGAAGACAGAAAAGTTTTTGCTCAATTGGGTAGAAGATACATATTCTAATTGTTCATATTCCTTCTCAAAATTTCCCTAATTTATTTTTATTCTTATCCTTTTCAGTGAATTTATGTACAAAACCAATTTACTTTGCCTAAGTAGGCATGCGCGGAATACTGGGGCTCATGGGCCAAGTTTCTCCCGACCTTGTATTGCTACCTCTTGAATTATTATAATTTAGAGAACAAAGGAGAGCGTCTTTGCATTAAAGTCATGTACGTTTTTGGAGTTTCTAGCCAAAGACTGTTTTTGAGTATTAAGTTGAGTTCAGTGTTGTATGGAGACAAGGCACGCAGAAATTGAACTTCGTGAGATAAAACTTCCAAAGGGGAATTTAAAACAGCAGGAGATAATCAATAGAAAATAACAATGCAAATTAAAATTTGTTAGTGAAACATAAGGTAATTTAACCTCGTGGACTTAGAACACCAGCTAATTAAAGATGTGTATAGAGAAAGTTAAGTTGGAACAGAATTCCACACCCTTAAACAAAAAGAAGATAGGAAGCAAAGGGAAGGAAAAATAGCTAGAGGTTTTTGATCCAACCTGATATCTTTTAAATAAGCAGAAATGTTTTCTAAATGAAACCAATAGATCCCAAAATAAACTGATGGTAGGGAAAAAAAGAGGAAAAAAAAGAAAAAAACCAAAAAAGAAAAAAAAAGTGGACACCTGAAACAGTGGAGGGAGAATCTGAATAACAAATAACTGTCTAGAGACACTCAAATAATAAAGAAATCAGTGAATTATATCAGAAGCAAGGAACTTGCAAGGAAATAGGAGAATAATATGGATTTGGGAGAGTATAAAATAAGTAATAATTTTTCACAGGCATTACAGCAGTTTTCCTTGAATCACATTTACATTGATAAGGGTGTTGAATATGCACACACCACCACATTCATGATTCCTCTTAGGTAACACTGAAATAAATAGACTACTGTTAAATGACAGTATATTCAGTCAAATACATTAATTTGCTTTTAGTGATTGTGGTTCATACAGTAGCTCTTCAAATATTGTTCATTAAACGCAAGAACCATACTCAGACTTTAGGAACCCCTTGCCCCCTCACATTTCATTTTAGTTCTGACTTCTGCTGTCAGCTAACACTGATAGATTTTCTGAGTAAAAAAAATTGGGGCAAAACTAAAATCCCTTTATAGCTTTTTTTTTTTACCAACAAGAACAAGTTCTTGTTTGGTACTTTCATCAAGAGAAATTATGAAATTGGTTTCTAAGCTCTTGTGACTACGGTGCCATGGCCAGTCTTATAATTTATGCACTTATGCACCACATGCACTGTGTATATGTGTGTATATAACATGTTGAAGGACACATTTAGTACTTCTGGTCATGTGAATGGAAAGGTGAAGAATGATATTGTCACTGGGCTACTGCCAAAGAACATGTCTCAGATTTGAATATGTAATATTTCATATAGAGCTGTGGACCAGTAGCAAACGAGCTAATTAACAGTTTTTGAAGGACCTCCAGAGGTTTGCACTTAGCCTGGAAACTTGGAATTAGCAACAGTGAGAATACTTCTGGCTTTATTAAACAGAGCACTCCCTAAGCCCCAAACTTCAGACAGTAATGCTTACCTTGGGAGAAGACTTATATAGGATTCTCTATAATCATTTTGCTAGGATTGGTGTTGAAGATGCAATTAATGATCTATAAAAAAAAAAATTGACAAAATGATATATCACAAAATTATACATTAGTCATAGAAAGCTATAAAGACTTCTGGAGGATTTAATGGTAAGCAAATATGAGTGGGATAGTAGTGAAAATTCACTAGAGGCAAAAACACAGCAGCGTACGTAACGAGAGATAATGTCAAACAATTGTACACATTGATCATGTTAAATTAGCTGAATCAACTAGGGAAAAATATCAAGGCCATACTATTATCCAGTGACCATCAGTGATTAAGAAAGAACCTGTGTTAGACTGCTGTCGTGGTTTAACCAACCACGCA
>NW_009242791.1:0-4779 GCF_000690835.1 Fulmarus glacialis | reverse complement strand
CCCAGCCGAAACCAGGACAACGTACATTGGCGATACATAATGATTGCATCACTTTCCTGAGGGACATCAGAATCTCACCTTCATACAGACTGGGTGACTGCTGTTATCAAAGCTAGCAAAAGTAAGAGAGGAAATAAGAAATCAGTAACATCATTGTTGGAAGATGAGCTTAGGTTTGATCCTCTTATTGTCAAAGGAGTTGCAACAGGTCAAACTTGTGCATGATATACTAGTACTTACGTATCTAAGGACCAATTTGTTATTTAATGTCCCTCAATATCTGCATGACATAGAAAGCAACATATTTTTGTTCTTCAAGTGAAGTCTGTTATGGGACTGTCTACTTTAGGCACGACATAAATCTCACTATTCAATTTTAATATTTCTTTTTCCCACAGTTGCAGTGTCATACTGTTGTTAGGGAACAGTTGAGACAAAGTGATATGCCTAAAGTCATGCAGAAGTATTTGAAAAACAGAGAACTCAACAGTGTCTGATGATGTTTTTATAATAACTGAACAGTTTTTCTTTTTTACGCTTAAGCTCACTAAATATGTAAATGTGAAAAATACTGGTAACAAAAAGGCACATAATCTGCATGTAAAGAAAGAACAAAGAAACCAATGAGACTGTTCTGATCACTCTGAAGATTTCAGTTGCTATAAACACCCTTATGAACTAATGAATTTAGTGGCCCAAAACTTATAGTTTAAGCTGTTGTTTTTTATTTTGCACTAGGATTTAGCAAATATTTTTGGGGGCAAGGAGGAATGGATTGTTTTGTTACAATTTGTGTTATTTATTTTCTTTTGTTGACATCACCACCTTGCCATTTTCAAATTATCCAAGCAATTTTTGTCACAAGCAGCAATTAAAGCCATCTCAGTGATTTCAGTATGGTTTCTGCTTGTCTGCTACTCATTTATAAAGTGATAATGTTGTGTGTAGTCACCCGTCATTAAGATTTACATTCTACATAGCACTGCAGTTTTATCCAGTGAAGTTCATGGCAGTTCTGTTCTTTGTCCTTCTACCACTGATTTTATGATCTGAAAAAGAGATTGAATAATGCACATATCACACTGTGGGCAAAGGCATTGTGTACTGCATATCTCAAAGACTGAAATGTACAATACACTATATGTGTAATTCTGACTTCCTGTGTATGTGGAAAGATTCTTCAAGGATGACGAATTGTGCCAAAATTCTGTATTGGTCAACACTGCAAAGTCAACTGTCTTAGGCAATTCCATACTAAGCCTGAAAAATAAGATCTTTGAGAGACTTCTTTTGACCTCTCATTCCTCTAATGTCATCTAGGAAAAATGTGAAAATTTTCAACAAAAACTGTATCACTGAAAAAATGTGCTCCATAAGTAGGAAACTTTGCCTTTAAATCTGAGCCATAATGTTCTCCTGTGTAATCAGACAGAAGTAGCAGTAAACTTCTATCATAGCAGGAACCTGCAAGGAGAAGTACAGAACACATACATTGTCCTGTCAGATTCCAGGAGGAGCGTCTGACAAAGGGTGTGACGTGGTCTTAGGTGTACACGTAAAAAGCCCTTGTACTTTTTTTGTGTGTGACTAATGATCTCAAAGGTTAATCACCACCCAAACCTACTTGGATACTAAGTTGAGCTGCGTATTGCAGGTACTCAAACTTGCTTTTTACATGCTACTGATCAGAATTAAGAATTCAGAGACAAACTAAAATGGAAGAATTTGAAAACAGTTGTTTTGTTCTAGATTTTGGACAGAACATGAGTATTTATAAACATATTTATTAGTAATTTCTAAATTGAGTTATAAGTGATTTATAAAGAAAAAATCAAAAGGAAGTATTTTTTCTTTTAGAGGTATGAGCTTACTAATTTCTAAAATTTGTTGATCAGTTTTACTTCTATGAAGTTCTTTATTTACTTACGATGCTAGAACAGCTCTATTTCACACAAGCTGTCTTTCCAATAATGCTTCGGTTCAAAAGTACAGGATTACCAGGAAAGAAGTTTTACTTCTAAATCATAGGCTAAACCTATGGTTTAGCTGGCTTCCTCTCATCATAACAAGCAAATTTTCTCCTCTTAACTTTGTTGGCTGAATCTATGAATATATAAATCCTTTCTTCTTCTAGCATAAAATACCAATGAAGGGATTAAATGCTTTATGGAAAATTAATTTAGTTTTGTAGAAAGTTGTCCTTTGAAGTGCAGGTGTTTTTGTGTGTGTGTTAGTATCTTCTGCTTGTGTTTGTTAGCAATTTTTCATTTTATTGATCTACCAAAAAAACATTTGACTGTATAATCTCTGTTAACACAGACATTTCACAACATTTAGGGATAAATAAGTTATGTATGCAGAAGGTTCAACATGCACCTCCAGAAGGACTCCCTAAAACTTCTCTAATCCTATAATTGTTACCCCAATATGTTATTCTCTCTTAATCATGAAATTCCGGTAAGTGGGTAACAGTTACAGCTTGACCTTTGATAGATTCTGGAGGAGATGGTGTGAAATGCTGTCAGTTAAAGCTCCTTTAGAGACTACCTATTTCAGGTAGTTCTTTGGACAGGGCTAAGAGTTAAGCTTTTTGTTTTCTGGGTGTTTCCTGTCACTTCATATCAATCAGCTGTATATCAGCTCTGCCTAAACCAAAAGACAAGACTTCTCCAGGTGTCTATGAACAGCTGCAGATCTAATCTTTCAAGTCAACTGCAGATGCTTTATCACAAAGCAAAAATCAAGGATGTAGATAGCTCTGGCTTTTAACCACTAATATTATTTTTACTTTTATTATCTATACTGTGGAACAGTTGTTATTTGCAGTTAGTAGTCAGCAAAAAGTATTGCTACGTCAGTGGAAATCATTAGACATAACCAAGCATAGTACTTCTTGAAAGTAGAAAGAGGTCCACAAGGCCAAGTATCAGCTTTAATTGCCTCTAAAACTGATTTTTATATATAATCATTTCTCACATTTTGCACCAGCTCTTGATCTTACTGCTGGTTGGTTTTGCTACTACTGCTACTACTTCTACCACTGTTGTTGTTGTCATTATTATAGACATTTCTGAAGTATTTGGCAACATTTTAGAATAACACTTGTAGCAAATTCTTGTTCTAAGTTGCCTGGGCTTGGGAACTGAAGGCAGGATTTTATCACTTTTCTCAGGCCTATCTCTAAATGAGTCAGGTGGTTTTTAAACTACAAGATTAAATGCTGCAAAATCAACTCATTTCTTTGTATTCTTTTATTTCTTGGCATATTCCGTCACTTCTATGAGTTTTGTGTTCTCTTGGAAAGATAGTAGTGGCAACCCTTACGTGGAGAAGTTTGAAGTACATACATGTCCTTGACAAATCTGGGAGTAATCAAACTGAGGAAACACCATACTCAGGAGAAGCTGTAGAGTTGCTATCTCAGCTTTATGGCCCATAATGTACTTCCTCTGCTACCAGGAGAATCAAAGGACAAATATTAATAAGATTGCACACACTAACTAAAATGAGTGTTGGAATAAATTTAAACAAAACATTAACATAACCAGAATTTTAAGTCTTTGTTGCCAAAGCAGTAAGAGAAGAATGGCATTCCCTTAAACATATGTAGGTTATAAAGTTGTGGTTAACACTAAAACTCAGGTGTGGAAGAGTTATATTCAATTATTTTAAATTGCATTGTTTCTCTAATGGTAAATCAGTGGATGTGTGAAATAACAATATGGTAGAAAAACTGTTTCAAATCCTGCTTGCCAGTGTTATCTTACTTACAGTGGTCTAGGCAGAAATTCTTCCAGCTTTTATTGGTGTATCTCGGGGGAAATTCTCTGTTCCTGTGCTTTCACCTTTTCATGTTCATTTCCTTCCATTTTGCCTGTATGCAGAAAATTAAATTAAGATATTTCTACATATTTGTAGGTTAAATCTAAGGTCTTATTGAAAATTACCTTTTGAATGACACCTGGCAAGGCTTTATATTCCTAATAACCTAGGAGGAGATAATGTTCTATGGTTTATTCATTCTGAATATCTAAACTTTATGTAAAATCATAATTAGGAATTTGCAAAGAGTAAATTATTCTACTCATATATTATTGCATTCATTAGTCTTAGAATTAGTAAAGGAAATAGCTGCCAGTATTAACTAAAATTTTTCTCTGCCAGAATTTTCTATTACTATATTACTGATATTATTTAATTTAATCTCTGTTTAATGTAAAATCAAACCAAACAATAACCATGAAAGAAGATTTTGACTACTCTTTGTTAATGAATGTCTTCAAGGTGAGGAGAGTTTTCTTCAGTGATTTTAACTCAGTAGACATTTGAAACATAACCCATACTACTCCCAAAACAAATAATAAGACTTAAAGAAGTAAAGAATGACCTGATTTATGCAAAGATCTGGTGATCACCTCATGGCATGCCTGGAAACAGCTTTTTCTTTAATCTTGGAACATCCCTAGGATCATAAATGGTGTCGATTTTCTTAAATATCCATTATTAAAGATGTGGTCTATGACAGTGGGTTTATTTTTTTTAGAATAATGTAAGGATAGACTGAATGCCTTGTTGCAAGTGTTAAGAGTTGCTCTTAATGCAGAGTATATCTATACAAGAGTACAGGTGGGCATTGCCCTTTTTTTCATTTGGATAGCAAAGACACTTTCCCTATCAATATTGTCTTCACTAATTATTAAAGCAACAGAGCATCCAGCCCAGGCTGCACAAACCTGTGTGGATATTAAGTGCCAAATACCACGCAGCCGCTCACTCACT
>NW_009242790.1:0-5003 GCF_000690835.1 Fulmarus glacialis | reverse complement strand
AGGCTTCCTAGAGAGGTGGTCGATGACCCGTGCCTGTCAGTCCTCTAAAAAGAGGCATTTGGACAAAGCCCTTCATAACAGGCTTTAATATTTTTCAGCCCTGAGTGGTCAGGCAGATGATTGTTGTAGGTCCCTGCCAACTAAAACTATTCTGTTCTCTTCTGTTCCATTCTGTTCTATTCTATTCTGTAAATGAAAGCAATGAAAACTGATTTATAGAAAAATTTCTTTAATTTAGTGATCACCGAGAGTTTACTTTATATTGACATCTGAAATTGTGGGCACCATTGTGAAGTCCACTTACCTTACTAAGCTCAAGGCCTTAAGTCCTCATGTTGCAAATACTTACAGGTATGAATGCAAAGGAAGGTATTTGCACCCTCTAATGTTAGACATATGCCTTATGTCATACGTGTATTTTCAAAGAATGAAAATGCCCTGCAGAGACACTTCTTTCTTAGATGTAATTGTTAAAAAATGCTCTAAACTAATGTCCTCTGAAACCAGACTCCTGAAACAGGCTCTGAATATTTCCCATTAAAGTCAATAGGTCGATTCATATAAGTTAAATGCCATAGTATTCATGTAAGCCAGGGATCAAGATACCCTATGTCAAATACAGGGAATATAAGCATGGAGAAAAAATTATGGGAGCTTGCAATCTAGAACAAACCTGTTACTCACTTCTGATGCATTCTTTCAGATTATCTCATAAAATGTGAATTTTTATGTAGGAGGCAATATCAAAGAGCTGATGTACTAAACATTATTAAAAGTAAGTAGTATTAAAATACTCAGTAAGCATTACTAGTAAGTCTCCTTACATCTAGTAAAAATGGATTTGTAAAGCATTCCAATGGTGCTGACCACAGCAAGATTTTGACAGTTTCCTCCTGAGATTACAAACAAGCCAACATGGGCACTGAAGTTACAAGAGGTAGCAAATTGCAAAGCATATGGGCCTCTTGCTGGGTTACTTCCCACATTTTCCGGTGGTACATCTCAGTAAAAGATCCTCAAAATTCCCATTTTGGGGGTAAATCGGGAGCACACAGAAGGAAGCTTTCTTCCTTCTTTTTACTGCCTCCGATCACTGATTTGCTGCCAGCCAGCAGGTAGGGACAGGGATGTGAACAGGTCAGAAAAAAGGTCCAAGCTGTGAGGACTAAGGAAAGCTGCTCACTTCTAAGTAAATTTCTTATAACTAGTCATCTCTTAAACTGAGTCCTGTTTCAAAATGAAAGCAAACCAGGAGTATTTTGTTGACTGTATAATTTAACTTTCACGCAAAGAGAGCTTTTCACTTGGCATTCCAAGGTAACACCAACTTTTTTACCTCCCACCAGATATCTGGCCAGCACTTTCGAAGGACATCAAAAGCAAAGTAGGACACTCATTCCTGCAACTTACTTAGAACGTATAAGGAGACCAGGGGCACGTGGCCTCAGGAAGGTGCTTCAACACAGTCAGTGCTTAATACCCAGCCTGTCCTAGGTTTCCATCTCTTGCTCAGTTAAGCAGCCTTACCAGAAATTTTTTGCATAAATGAATAATGATGGGCCCATCTGCAGATTGATTCCTAGAATACCAGTACAGCATGGGTTGATAGTAAATGTATCAAAATAAACAGACATCTGAATCGTCACCCAGTCAAATGCTGCAAAGGAAGATCATAAGTCAGTTGTTTCCGTTTATCCATTCTTTGGTAGAACTAGTGATGAACTGAGTTTTGCTTTAATACCAGGCATCTGTGTCACATATACTCTAACCTGATTAAATGTAATTGCCTTGGGTCCTGATTTGATTATTTCATCTCCAGAGTTATTTATGCGACCGAAGTAAATTTCATATTTTATTCAGTTAAAGTTAATAAAAGATGTACAACTACATAAAAGTTTTAATATTTTGCAAATTAAAAATTTTAATCTTGATAAGCCATAACACTTTAATATCTTTAAATACTCCAGTATTTGTTATTGTTTTATTCCATTGAACGGCACGATTTAATGTGTCACCAGTTATTTTAATTTCCTTCTGTAAAAAAAAACAACTCCAAGTGGTTTAAAATATTAAGAATTATTTTATCTTGAGTCCTTTTATTACAGAAGTCTTTTACTCATCTTTTCTGAGACAACCCCTTCTGCAAAACAAAACAGAACCCCACAGACCTCATCATTCTGGAGTTGTCAGTACAATGAGCAATTCTGGCACCAGAGATGATAACTTATCTCACATTGTCTGCAAACATCATTAGTACAAGATCTATGGTGTCATGTTTAACAGTGTATTAGGAGCAAGTAGACACCTCAGCTTGCCAAACTTTAGTATACTGAAGTTTGGCACATAAACCCATAGCTGATGTGCCTACCAGAATACAGAGCTTTCACTCTGTTAGAAAATTGGGTTATTGAAAACACTATTTTATTTTTTTAAGTAGATGTGCAGAGCTTAAACAATTTTACTACAAAAATCAAATAACCTGGCTGGCACATTTTTGATAGTGTATTCACATGTCTAAGGCAACCCCAACACTTTGCTGTCTATTCAGTGTTTTTGAGTTGTGTCACACACTGGTCAATCTTTGAGTAGAAGTGGACACATAAGAACATTAGAAGCTGCAGTGTGTAAAATTCAGTCCTCTAGCTTTAGGTCTCATGGCATCTCTAATAAGACCCGAAAGCAGATTTTGGGAAGAGCATTAGCTATGTTACTATTGCATGCCCCACTGACAAATTTAAAACTTGGTCCACTGGCAGAGCTTGCCTTGTAGATGTACTAAAACAGCCTGTGAATTTATTCAGTCAAACCAGTTTTTAACTGTGAGCCAGTTGTAGATGCTAAAACCAGGCCAGAACACAATTGCTGCCAACTAACAGCTAAGCATGAGCTCCTTCATACACATGAGCAGGTCCCAGCTGATTCTGTACCTGGTATTGATAATGCAAATTCAAGAACTTTAACAGTAACTTACGGTGCATTTGAACAACCAGATAATTGTATTTTAAATTTAATTTCATTATATCTTAGCTAGGCCTGGGAGTTCGTGGCCGGGCAGCAAAGCATGACAACAGGCAAGGGCTGCCCCAGGAGGGATTCAGCCTCTTTGTCTACAGCACCAAGGGCTACTCCTGAGCATCAGGTGTGGCTAAAAGAGAGACAACAACAAGTGCAGCATAATTGCTTCCAGTCCATGGAATTTGGCTAGCCAGATGATGCTTGTCCACTTCTCAGCCTTTCTCACTCTCCTATACCAACAGGCAAAGCGTCAAGCACCATTTTTTCCAGTTTATGTCTCGGTTTAGATACTTAATTTAATCAAGGAAGACTTGACAACAGCTGCCAACCAGCCATAAACAACAGCAAGTCTGGGCCTGTTTCTCCACTATACTGAAAGCAATGGAGGTGCAACACTAAAACAGCTCTTGGAAAAAATGAACGAAAGGAAAACCTGGCACACCGATTCTCAGCACCAATATGAAGGTCCTTTGACTCACCCATTCCTCTCTGCCCTCCTGAAAGAAACAGATGCTACAGCACCACAGTACAATGCTGGTGTGGCATTTAACCAGAGGGCCTTATGGGACTCTGTTTTTGAGTCCTGTTAGAGAAGCCATGAGAAAAGTTTAGATTCCCTCAGTCATCTGTACGGAACCAGAGAAGACACTTTCACCCTTCTTTCTTGTGCCCAGCTGCCTGCACAGCTAGTAGCCTCACACAGGTTGTATACTATTTCCACATCCAATTATCCTCCCATATTGGTGTCAATGACATTTCAGTTCTTAATAGAAAACTCAGCTCAGCAGAAGCCCTCTATCTCAATGTTTATCATTAGATTGGGATGACTGAAGAAATACATTACATGATATAAAAAGAGAGCTATTGTGAGCAAAACACTGATTAAAAACAGAACTAAAGTTCATTAATATGATCCAAGGTAACAGGGTAGTTCTGCTGTGCAACAAACAAGGGGCAACTTCCTCTTCCTGCAACTCTGAGAGAAAAGAATTAGCTGACAAATTTCTGTGCTGGGTGCTGCAGCAGGAAACACCAATGCTACTACATAAAGGTATAGGGATAACAGACTTCACAAACTTGCCTGATTAAAGCAGGTGCAAGATGCCCACTTTGCCCAGTTTTTTGTTGTGAGGATCCTGCTAACCTCTGAACCACCAAAGTCCTGTTGGAGAGGGGACGAGGTGAGTGATCTGCTCCTTAGCTGTTGTACAACTGAATTGTACAACTCTGCCTGCCTCTGGGGACAGAAAAGGTGTAGCACGCAGGAGGGAGAAGGCTGATTGATTCGTAACTGTTCCTCACTGCAAGCAAAATACACCTCTGATTTTATAGAAGAAATTGGCAAGAGATCCAGGATAGGCCTAAGGAATTAAATTACTGCACTTCCATGGGAAAGGTCCCAAGGCCCCATTACCTAGAGGAAGAAGCTCTTAATAAAGCCCATGTACTTGGATGATGTTCCAGAGAGAGAGATCAAAAATATTTACTTCAGTTCCAACTTTTTGGACACACTCAAGGAAGACAATAGTGTAAGCTACTAGCCAAAATGAAGACACAATCCAAGAGAAAAGAGCTGCAGAAATGTGACAGCCACAGAAATTACTTAAAGAAGGGTCAGAAAGATGAATGGGCTACAAGCTAACTGAGAGAATGCAGCACTAATGAAATTTCACCCACAAGACCTGGCTTTCTCTTGTGGCTTAATTTCAGCAAAGAACAATAACAACAACAAAAAAATCAGTAATCAAGTGTTGTATATTTAACACGGTGAGAATCCTTTGACGGTCCCAAAGCCCCCTGTGCTTGCACAGCCTGACTCGAAACCTCAGCAAGCCTACAGCAGCCTTCTATTTCCATCAAACCGCAGGCAGAAATGCAGTGCCCTTCTTCCAGCTGAGCTCCCAGAGGAGCCTGGCGCCCAGCTGAGAGACAGGGTGTACTTTCTCCATCCACAAGTGAGTGGTGCTCCCTCCCCAAGTGTGGGCGAG
>NW_009242789.1:0-4986 GCF_000690835.1 Fulmarus glacialis | reverse complement strand
TTCTATGATTCTATGATTCTAACTTAGTCTGAGATACAGTTAAAACATATCCTTAAACAACTGGAAAAAACCACACACACTTTTTTTCCCAGAATGATATTAATTCTCATAGATAACGGTGGAAACAAACCCCTCTCTTTATGCAGGGTTATTTATTAATAAAGCCTCTGAACTTCCATGACATTCAGAAACATAAAACTTAAATATCTAACAATCAGTTACAAACAAGGTTGTTCAAGGTCATAGGAAAAGGAGGATTACCATGCCAACTTATCTTTGCTCCTCACACAGATGGGGCCAGAGGCATCAATCATTTGTGATAAGACGTTCATATCATATTGACATAGACACAAAGTGTATACCAATGAAAGAAAATCTTGCCACACTCCATCTTTCTGAAGTGCTGCCTTGAAATTGTCCTATTAATAGCATTGCTATTGGGAAAAAATTATAACATGAAGAAAATGGTTTAGAAAAGACACTGCTACACAAGAACTGTGTGTCACATTGCAGATTTAAGAAAAATAATTTCTACAGCAGTATGTTGGCATAACACAGCGGCACAAACTCCGTATAAATGTAAAGGTCAGCAAAGCAACCGGGACTTTGGGCAGGAGATGATGCAGCATACTTATGCGTACTCATCAATGCCAAGAACAGGGTTCACAGTCCGAATTGAACAAATATAGGCAGCAGGCTTAATACCCTCCATTCCCTTTTTCATAATACACTGCCCAGTGTTGTTGGTGTTTTCAAAATTCTCTTAAAAAAAAACAGGCAAGATGTCTGGATAGCAATGTGCTACAAATATACATACAGTCTTACAGTATCTACACTGGAAAGGTAGGTATTTCAGAGGACATTGGGATGTTTGATTTTTTAACACAGTCATCTGGTAAATATTTTCTTTGGAGTTTTGATTTTTTGGTTTTGTTTTTCGTAACAGCAGAATATTCTTGTGGCAAGAAATAAAGTTAACAGAGTCTCAGTGAATAATGCACATTGTCTGGAAAACAGCTAAGCTGTTACTTTGTCCCTTGCACCTTGTTAAGCTGATTCTATTAAAAGCTGATGAGTGAGATGTTTCCAGGACCTGATAATCAATATATTTTTGATTAAAGGATTGGTGTTCTTAGAGCTTCAGTGTAAATGGGCCCTCTGGCTACACTAAGGTCATTGCTGCTGCAGCAAACTGCTGTATTGGTTAAGTGATATGAGTACGTGCTGGGGAAAAGCATGTACTATCATCAGATGTCTTTTATTTCTCCAAAAATCTGCCACTACAAAACTGGTAACTGTGTAATCTGTTGAAGCACATACTATTGGCTTTGTAAGTGTGATCTAACTGCAGGAAAAGATGTTCATTTCATTAACTTTTGTGCCGGTAAGAGAAGAAGATACCCCAAAGCAAACAATCATCACTACACTCTTCAGTACTCTAAACGTTGGGAATCTAAGCATCTTCATATTCCAACTTTACAGAAGAGAAGCTACTGATAATTTCTTAGGAATAGAAAAATCTCAGAAACTTCACAAATCTCATAAACGACCACACATTACAATAGATTTATAAAGCAGATAATAAAGAGCATCAGAACACAGGATCGCTGCACTCTGCTGAAATGTTGAAAACGCGCATTTCCAGTCTTCCTTTGGAGCTCTAACAATGTCCTATCTTTTACCTAAAGTTTAAACTTAGTTATTTTCTCGTGAGTGCATCTCCCATTAAATCAACTGCATTCAGGTATCTATAACCCCTTTTAACTCTGAAATTGTTTTTGTAATGTGATTGTAATGGCTAAAAAAATCATGAGTACAGCTGAGTTACTCCATGTTTTACAGGATTTTCCCCCATTCAAACTATGATCCTATAATATCCATCTTACAAACACTATTTTACGATCTACATGATTGGGTTCGTTTGAATCAGGTGTTCACTTTTGAAGAAAATCTTCTGATCGTCTCCACATTTTGATTCACAACCCAGAACAGTCTAAGCTAGTGAACTGGATTTCTTCTGCATAAAACTAAACTGGAACATAAGCTCTTGCCATTCAGTTCACACAATGACAGAGTTAGTCCAAAGTAAAATCCTTAAAACATTTACACGTTAACATTTGGCTTAGCATGAACTGCTGCTCTACAAATCCATTCCTACTGGCTGGCACTACTTGCTGAAGTAGACAGCAGTCTTAGACTTTCAAACTATTCATCTAATTCTAACAAAATTAGATGATATAAAAACAAACCAACAAAGCTCAGTACTAAATTGCTAAGTCCTTCTGATTTTGCTTTTCTCAAACATTTGTTGAGCATGCCAGATTCAAGGAACAGATTTTATAAAAGCATTTCTTAACAACACTAATTAACTACCGTCTGGACTCTCAATACCTCTAGATAGAGTATGTTTGAGATAATATACTTTAGAAACAGAATAAGATGTTGTACAACTCTAAGTAGCCAGTAAAAGCTCAGCAGCGGCCAGGAAAACAGGACTGAACTGAAAGACAAATAAGCCTCGAGAGAAGATGTGAACATGGATCTCTCATTTTCCAAATACAGTAACAACACTACTCTACAACTGTGTATGCTAAAAATTTTGCCTGTATATTAGAATTCTAATAGTGTAATTAGTTCTACAAATTAAAGTGCTATCAAGATAGCTTTTTACTTTCTTAAAGAACAAAAAACTGAAGAATATACAAACACAATGTACAAAACAAATACAATGTTTGTATTCTGTGACCTTAACAGAAATAAAAGAGGAAGAGGAATTTAAGGTTAAGAGATGTAATAGTGCATAAACCGAAGAATTTTACTGGGACAAGCCATATGGCTGTACCATGTTAAAGCAGTGCCATTCACACACTTGCTTTATCCTGCTCAGGGGCTGTTACTGTTCTAAGAAAGAAAAGAAAACTGCAAAGCAGAAAGAAGGGAAGGCAAATGAACAAGATACAAGAACACACCAAGGAAAACTAGGAATCATCAGGGGCTTACTTCAGCTGTTTATTGTTAATTTAAGTGATAGCAAAAACTATTCCTAGCAGCTAGTTTAGCTAGAAAATACAGATATATAC
Source organism: Fulmarus glacialis (assembly GCF_000690835.1). Taxonomy (NCBI): domain Eukaryota; kingdom Metazoa; phylum Chordata; class Aves; order Procellariiformes; family Procellariidae; genus Fulmarus; species Fulmarus glacialis. Next base: position 1,906 of record NW_009242789.1, on the reverse strand, counting down.
ATGTGCATACACAGTCAAGTGACATTAGTATGCACCAATTAAGTAGAAAATGAATGACTTGCAACTGTAGTCTTAATGCATCAAGTGCATAAGCAAGTCATAACTGAGATTTAAATACTTGACTATCAAAGGCAAACTTCTACAGTTTTCTTGCTTCCATACAGGAAGTAGAATATTCATGTCCAAAAAAAGCCTCTTCAAGTGTGAAGACACACATTGGACAATTATATCAATATAGAAACAGTCTACAAAGTAATATTTATTATTACTGTTTATTAACAACAATAATAAAGTCATAAATAAAGCTGTATTTTTTATTACATCTACCTTAATACAACAGAACTGATGTTATTGTGGACACCAACACAATTAGAAACAGTTATTTTTAATAGCAATTTCCAACAACAAAAAAAGCCTGGAGAAAAGTAAGTGCCATACTGTCCCAAACAAATGGCAAGTGATCACAAAGGAACATTTATCTCCACCTTACTAAAGTTGACAGAAAAAAATCCCTGTTGCCCAAAGTGGGAGCTGATCACACAAAGTAAGGTGCAAGCGATGCACCACAGCTGCTACCAGTCTAGAGAAATCTTTAGATAGGAAGTCTGAAAGTCAAAAAGAACCCCAAGCATCACACTGATTTTTTTGTCACTATCTGACATCAGATTTCTTCTCTGGGCAAGTCACTAATTCATTTTGACATGACAGTTTCTCCCATCCCACCTGAAAAACATATTATTATCTAATTCTTAGTACATGTTGGGAAAATTATAAGCATTTATCCATGCTTTTAAGATGAAAAAACTGTTTAATTGAGAATAATCTAGTTATAAATTTACCTAATTTTCCTTTTATTCAAAGCACTAAAGGAATACTAAGACACATTATCAAAACCACAATAATGGTTTAACGGTTTTATGGCTTTAATCCATCTCTTAGTTATTTTAAAAGGTGCTATCCGAGAAATGCACTGGTAGGTCACACAATGAGAGCACCAATTTATTTGTTAAATCAGAAGAATATTCCTTAAAAAATGCACATTGCCTACCACAACATAATAACAAGAGAGACACACAGACCATGCTTTCTTTTTTAACAAAAGAATTTCAATATATACTGAAGCAACAGTAGTGTATTTGTACATATATATATCACTTTTTTTGGATACATCTACTCTAAATCCTTTGCAAATATTTTAAGAGTAAATTCAGAGTGCTTTTCCTTATGGATTCCACTCTGAGGGACTAACGTCAAGAAGTCGGATAACTAATTTTAAGTATCTATATCCTTTATGAATTCAACATCAACTCTTTCTGAACTTAAAGGCTCAACTTTATTGAGATCTAACGTAGTGAAACAGAAAACAAAAAATAAATAGGATGGATTCAGCTCAAAATTACTTCAGGTTGTGCTGAGCAGCTCTTTAATCAATACAGTCTACGGATTTCAAAGAGCTATCCAACATGCCCTAAAGAAGACACAGCCATTTCATCAGCTGAATCACTTTCTAGCTTTCACTGACTATAACTAGGTCTCTGAAGACTGTAACAGGAGCCTAGAGATACAGTTTACACAAAGATCTTAAGTTTAGATGTCTTTGGAGCTGGATTCCAATCCTAAAGTCCATTTATTCATCATGAAACCACCTAAAATTAAACAAAAAGGAAATGCTAAGCATTGGCATATGCCTTAATCTTGGCATCTTACTCGTGACTACAGAAAGATACCTCCACCTACTCAGATTCCAGAGCCTGATGGTGTCCCCCCCGCCCTGAAGATATACTTGAATTTTCTTTCAGGACTGATTTTTTTCTAATGAAGAATAACTAATCAGAGAAAGACTAGGTGATGAAGAGCAGAAAATGCTAAATTTAAATATAAAGCATGCGGTGACCACTTTGGACTT
>NW_009242788.1:0-4979 GCF_000690835.1 Fulmarus glacialis | reverse complement strand
TTGGCTGTCCAGCCAGTTTTTTACCCAGCTGTATTTTTCCTCAAAGACACAAATGTTCCTGGAGACATCCTCTAAAGTGTCTTTCCTTTCTCTTCCCCTCACTTTTTATCACAGTTTCTTTCTCTGTTCAGAATATCATTAGCTACTTTTTCCAACAACATAATATTGCCATAGCAACAGATAAAGTGAGTTTGGGGTTTTTTTGGTCTAAATAAAAGAGTATACATACACATCAGCTGCTCAGGACACAATACAATGTATGAAATGCGTATTGGACATATTGCATTCCTGTTTCATGAACTCATATTTCCATCTAGGATTTTCTGAAGAGGGAAATGGGAGTTTGACCTCCTGAAGATATCATTTCATCTGTTCAGACATAACATGTCATATGTATACAATTCTTATCACTAATGGCTGTTGCCTTATGTTTCAAATCTAAACCCAATTATATTTGACTGCTCTCAGACATCCCTCAGCAACATTTAGCAGTTAGTTGCTGCAAGTTGGCTCACAGAATCTGTCTCACTGTAGATAAAAAACCACCCTTTAGTTTGAAACATCTGCTGGATGATGATACATCTACAGACCAGATTTGGATCTGAGTTGTACAGATGGGGTTCATTTTTCTTTGCAGCTGGAGTGATAAGCAATACATTACTTAACATGTAACACGCACTCATGCACATACACTAGCTTGGTCTTCCTATCCCTGAGATAACTGGGAGGAGAGATAAATTAGTTCATCAGAATAGCTGAATGCAGGATCATGTGCAGTCAATTTGCATACCAATTCACAAGTTGAAAATTTGGCTGGAGTGATTCTGGTCGTATTTGTTCGATGATCTCCGGATTGCCTCAGCGTGTCAGCATTTCATATGCAAAGTTACAAAAGAATCCATTGGTCCACTTGAAATGAGATAGTGCTCCCTATCAAGCCCATGACTGTTACAGGGACAAGATGTAAAACAGAGGACGAACACTGATGAAAGTCTGTTTAACTCCCTTTTACATTTCTCAGACCATTTGCTTTATTACAGCAAATACAATGTAAATCTCCCTGAAGTCATATTAATAAATCTCACATTGTCTGCCAAGAGTCTGCCTTGAAACATTATACACTTCAGGGTGGTGTTTTTCTACTACTGTTCTACAGGAACTGCTATTTCACCCCAAAGACTGTTTTATTTCTTATCGTTTTGTACCATATGCTATTATCTTGTTGCTGTCTTGGAACTGGACCAAGTTGTGTCGTAACAATCTATCGCACTTTTTTCTTTACTTATATGAACCCTTTAACCATGCTATCAGACTGCTGTCACAGGCTCAGGATGAAGTATTACAGAAGTACCTTAGATAAATCCTACCGAGGAGCTTCAGAAAGTGTTTTGGGAGAGTCTGTGGGGGCACCATTCTTTGTAACATGATGATTCTGCAGTGTGCTGATTGCTGGATAATTTAGGAAGTTCTTATTTGTTTTCATTAATGAGCTTTTGTGTCTTCTGCCAAGACATTGCCTTCCACTGCTGTGCCATTGACATGTCCTACTGTAAAGAAGTAGAGTAATTTTAAATTAATCTTAATCCTTTTGACTAACTTCTATTCCAGATTTTAATCCATGTAAGCATGGGATTTAATAAAGTTCTGTGTGCTGTAAGATGGACTTTAGACTTACCTTACCATTTCCTGATTTCCAGCAAGGGTCGCAGATGACATCAGCAAGAAGAGAATAAGAAAAGATCAGAGATCCAGGACATTTAGTACCCCCTAAATGCAGGGGTAGTTAATAACGCAAAGAGCAGGGCAGTGCACATTAAAGCCTCAATTACTGCAGCAATTAAATTACCCAGATGATGTATATTGTTAACTGAAATACAACATAAAGCGTGACCACAATGCTTTTAAATATATTTGGGGTTTGTCTTTTTTATGAAAGTGAATTTTGATAGAAGGTCTTTTTTGTTCCTAGCAACCTGAACACAGACTTTGTTAAAAAGATGAAAGACCCTTTATGGTTGAATGTTTTTTTGAAAAGCAAGGCGACTGCACTACATATCTTGCCTGAAAAAGAAGATATGGATCTTCTTAAGGATTGAATGCATCCTCTTATGGTAGTGGCTTTTTGAAGAAAGTATTATATATGGTGCAAATAAATAAAAAAAAATGCTGTACTTTGTATACAGCGGATGTCAGATTTCAGGGTTAGTATAGGCAAATCAATTTCATCTTTTCCTATAAAAGAAATTTCTTACAGTTTTGATGATTCATCTTTCCTTACACTATACATTTATCCCAGCATAGAACATAGCAGTGCTTAAGTACGACTTCTGGAATTGCAGTCAGAGACAGTAACGGATGTGGGAGAAGGATTGTGTGGGTTCTACCAGGTCTAGTAAAAATGGTGGGGATGACTTCTACAAGATACTTGTCATGATTATTACCCTTTTATTATATTCTCTTGCTGTACACAATAACGTAAAGTAGATACATGCAAAAATATCTCAGGCTGAAAATTTATTTCGATACCTCAAAGAAAAGGAAAAGAAGAAGATGTAGGGTAAAATTTTCAAAAATGCTCCAGTGATTTAGGTTCATTTCCAAATGTAGCATAGTATGCATAGCAGCAGGAGTCCACTTCCCTAATTCTACCTGTGTGAGAATTACTTAAGCCTATAACAATCATATAGACTCTCTCCTTTTCCATGGGGTGAAATACTCATATCCAGAGAGGAATGAGTTCCCACTATCTTACATACCTGTTTTAGGATGAAAAGAATTATCATCCGAAAATGTGTTTTTCTCTACAAATGCCGTATAGGGAGTCTAGGCAACAGGCAGAGACATAAACAATCAAATATCTGCCATCTAATCCTAGGTGAGGCGTGTTCTGTGTTTAGTATCTAACTCCCCTTTCAGGCATTCACACTGAAATTAGACACCTAAAGATCTTTTTGTTTCTGACTACTATGTACCTAAAAGCCAAAATTTGTAAATGGGACTAAACAATGTAGGTGCCTTGTTGAGTTCAATGGGAGAAAATGAACCTGTTCCTAGTTTAGTCCTGTCTTGTTTGCAGAGAGGATAAAATCCAACTGGTAGGTTTGCTGTTTTAGAAATAAGTGAAGATTTTCTGGGCAACACACAAGAATAGTCCGAATTGTCCAATGTGAGCCTAGAGAACACAAATTCAATACAGCACAGAAAAAAAACCAAAAAGACAACCCTTTCTTCGAGCTCCACACACACAGACACACATGCAAAATCCACAATGTCATTGTCATTTATAATACAAGTGGGTCTAAGGGTTTGGTAGAATTTAAATTATAGTACAAAAAGTCTGCTTTATGATATTTAGAGTGAAACTCCTCTTCGCTTAGAGGACGTGGAAATCTTACATTGTTCTTCACAGCCTTGAAAAGCCCTGCAATATTAAAAGAACAGCTCTCAGGTTTTGTGGGGTTTTTGAGGCAAAAAAAGAGTGTAATACAAACCATATGTTTTGTTGCCAATGTGACTGATTTAAAAAAAAAAAACCTTTATCAAACAGAACAAATAAAACTGGAGATCTGAAAAGTTATATTGTGTGCAGCATCTGAGCTGCAACTTTGCGCACAGATTCAGCCAAGATTAAGAGCTACCAAGACAAATCATAGCATTGCCTTTGGTGCCTCTGACTCCACCATTGCGCCACTTATGCGCAGTTGTCCGTCAAAGATCAGAAGGTTTGTAAATCCCTGTTCAAGTCCTGAGGCTTTATACACCTTTTATAGTGATGAACTCTGAGGTCTGGGGTTTTATTGTAGTTCTCCACATAGAGTTCTTCTCTACTTAGGTTGCTCTGTTGAACTTTTGCTGTATATATTTTCCACAACAGTTTTCCCCATAGAAACCAGAAATAATAACTTTAAAAAAAGCGGTGGAAAATATTTCAAATAATACTAAGCTTCTACTGCTTCCCCCCTCCAAGCTTAATCACAATAAATATTTAAAAGGGACAGAGAAGTTATTCAAAGACCAGGCTGCATTTTCCATTACATTAAAAAAATTAAAATAGAAAATTGAGTCTTTGCTACTTCATTAACATTTTCTTGGTAGATCCTTTTTTTTAGATAAAATGACCGATGTGTAATTAAAAGAAATACAGCAAACCTTTCTTGTTTTAAATAGGGTTGTAAGCATAAATAAAATTCATCTTGAAACTGTGTCAATCTGATCTTTTAATATGATGTTTATATGAGTTCTGAGAGCACTATGGGAATTCTGTCACTGTGACAAATTTAGAAGTAAAAAAAAGACTTGATAGACCATAACGTATAATTTATGCTGAACATTTGATATATATAGGTATATTAGCATAAAGCCCTGGTATAAATGATATATGTAGGTTTAAAATAAGTCAAGGAATTTATCCCCACCTGCTCAGCAAAATATCTGTGAGAGGTTTTCTCCAAAACAGCTACTTTAGTGTCAACGGTTCAAACCTGCACACATGGCTGATTGCAGCTCTTCACCTAAGAAATGGGAGAGACGAGGAGCCTGCATGCAGCTACCTGAGTTTGGCTAATGAGTGGCAGCTCGTTACGGTCCAGTGACTTGATTGCTAGTGTTGGTATGCCATAAAGTACACGTAGAGAGAGACCAATGGACTGGTCCGCAATATGGAAAATGGCAGAGCGAGCTGTTGTCAGCTGAAACCAGAATAGTTTGTTATGTGAACACTGCCCAGAGTACAGATCCCCTTCCTTTCCTGTTTAGTGAGGTAAATAAACCAAGACAATTCAAGTGGAGAGTGCTCAGCAGGGAGCTGTGGCAAATTAATCCATACCCGCAGCGGCTGTCAGGTCATTTTCCTCACACTGGTGAGTCCTAATTTATTAAAACCTTTTTCCACTCCCGCTATTCCTCCACCATTTAGGTTCCTTTGAGTTTAGCCGGTCAAGCTGATGGAAGCCTCCAACAGCGTGGAAATCATTGCCAGC
>NW_009242787.1:0-4942 GCF_000690835.1 Fulmarus glacialis | reverse complement strand
CTATGATTCTATGATTCTATGAAGGAGGAGGAAACTGGTCTGTAACTACTGCAGAGAGGGGTCCCTGGGTCATACCGCTAATACTGATTTTAAAATGTTCTTACTCTCTTTAAATAGTTGTGTAAGATATTGTGTTTTTGTATAGTCAAGTGCTCTTTTGTCTTAGTTATTTAAGTTACAGGGTATAATCTGTGGCTTCTGACATTCACACAAGCAACTACTGAAACACTGGCAACCCTGTTAAGATGTGGGTCTGTGTTAGTGACATTCTGGTTTCTCTGCAGATTCTACTAAAATGACTTTTGGACCACAAGGGTCTCATGAGGGAAAGGCATTTGAATAGGCTTTTCTATTTTTCCCCTGTGGGTGTATTTCTATCTAGATTGTGGAGCAGTTTATGCAAATAAAATAAATTGAGACATCAATATGTGCCAGAAATTATTAAAATCGAAAGGACATAGCGATATCTGTAAGAATGCTCAGATTTTTATACTGTGTTCACAGTATTATAAACCTAAACTTTACAGTAACTCAAAAAAACCCCAAGCTCAGAACAATTCTGTCTTTTAAGCTGCCTCCACCCTTTAACACAGAGCAAACCATTCCCTCTGAGTCCCACTTTTTAGAAAAAACAACACAAATGAAAGTAACTGTGTAATTGTTTGAGATCTGAAATACAGCCTATACTGCTGTTTGATTAAGTGTTTAATATCCTTCCGCAGCCGGTTGCCTGTTTACTTGCTGTGATACAGCATTTTCTGCAGGACTGTTCAAGCTCTTCCATAAATGCAGTGCAGATCGGATGCTTAAGCCTTATGATTTATGAATGGACTGGCAAACCAGCAAGTAGACAACCTCTAATTATTACCTTCTGGGCACTGCAGATGGTGTTTCAGAAGCTTGTGGGTTTGTTGCTCACCTTTAAATAGTGATGTAAGACTTCTTTATATTTATACAAAGGCTAGAATTAAACCTCTGCTAGTTCTGATTGAATTGTTTTTCAGCTCTAGTAGTAGAAGCAGCAGAAAGATCAGGTTAAAATTCAGCTACATGTTCTTAACCGAATAAAAATCACTTTGCTTGCTTCACTAGATTTTTTTGGTGCTGTTGAAAACATCCCCCTCCTAACCACCTTAAACTGTTCTTCTAGGGGAATTCATGTATTTATTGACACTGGGAACCAGAATTGTTACAATTAAATTGGGGGTGGGGGAGGGTGGGGCGTGTGGGGGGGTGGATTTCTTAAAAAATATTGGTTGTTTTTACGTACCAGTGAAAAAAAAAATTCAAACAGGAACTTACGATTTACCAAAAAAAATAGAAAAGTGTGAATGATTCAAAGAAGCTTAGTAGGAGTGATTCCAGCTGAGCTTTGTGTACTTGCACTTGACTGAAAAGACAGCCTTTCCCAGGCAATCCTTCAGTATTTCAGTTCTTTTCTCCCTCTTACAAATCATAATAAACTGGGTAATTTCCTGCCATAGTCTTGGTTCGTATAAGCTTCTGAGTTCTCTGACTGCTGACTGAAGCAATTACACACTTTAGATTAATGGCTGAATTGACTAAATTGAAATGTAAAAAATAAGTGTTTCATTTCATATGGGAGGCATTCAATTGTTTATCATAAGGGTGTTCTTAAAGTTATGTTTCTGTGAAGATCCTCTTTATCCTAAATGTTAGAATAAATAAAGTAGTAAGAGAACAGAAATACACAATACCTCTGGTCATCTGTTCTATCTCTATGGACAGACAAGCACAAGAAAATGCATAGTTGCATTTTATCAAAGGGAAATTAATCAAAAAGCCAGAGCCATCAGCTCATCAACAAATTGGTTGCCAAGAGTAGTTGGTGGTAATGAGGTTTAAGGTCAGTCATTAAATCCTTTACCCTGCATTTGGTTCCTGGAAGATGTGGGCTCATCCTGAACTACATGCAACTTTCCAGCTGGTTTGTGACTGCAACCACAGAAAAACAGGAAAAAGCAATCCGTCTGGATAGTGCTCTCCATGTACTCGCAGCAGTTAACTAATCCTCATGTGATGACGGTGCTTTTTTCAATTTTCAACAAATAAAGCAGGGAAAAGAAGTTTCAGAAAACCATTTTTTGACAGAACCTTTGGCTTTTCTGTCACTCTGCTGCTCATATAAGTAGAAATTAAAACAGCAATGAAATGACAGCTTACTGATCCAAGTAACAAATCAATAGAGTATGTGTATGTAGGCCCAGGTAGATGCATCCCAGTGGTAAATGAAAAATACAGAAAATCTTCATAGGAGATCAACCAATCAATAACATATCAATAAACTAATTTCTATCCTTTGGAGACCAGTTTTTCATTACTGGGCAAAGGCGAGATGTTCTGTCCTCCTGATGCTCTTTTTCTATTTCCTGGGTAGGATTTTTTGTTTCTACTGTCGATAATATTGCAGTCTTCACAACTACTAAAAGCTCATCCTGCTGTGGCTACTTTAGCCACAGATGTTTTGATCTCAATGCTAGCACTACAAAACCCCGCAGACCTGTCTGTTAATGCTGAATTCCTCCAAAGTTAAAATGATGATAAATATTCCCTCCTCTCCGACCTATCCTCCTGCAGCACAGTAAACTCCAGCTTTGGTACTTGTTTCCGAGAAGACGCCTCCTGGTACATGGGGCAGTTGGGGTCAGGCATCAGGGGTGGAGCGCTTGAACTAAAATTAATAGATCTTGTAATCAAATTGCTATTTAGGTGAAATTACCATGACTTATATTAAGGCAGCCTGGGACGCAATGGTTTTAGTAGAGTCAGGCCCAGAAAAAACTCCCTCTTCCACTAACTTACAGAGCCATGTGTGTTTTGTTACTTCTGTTTTGTGTAACTTCTCATCAGACTAGAGATTACTTTCACATCAAAGTGATGTGGTTTAAGCAGTTTAAAACGTGTCATACATTTTGATCTATTTTGCTGTAACTTACTTTGCAACACGCCATTTTGCATGGTAGTTTGCAGTGTGCTGGTCTGTTCTCTGAAGAGTTTTACTTTCTGCTCAGATTTTGGTGTCTACTACAGAAAGAGTGAGAGCAAATCCAAGAGGATGCTCTTTAGACATGTTATCCAGAGATCTGTGGTAAAACTGTTACGTGAAAATGTTCAACGTGCAGGAAAATAGATCGTACAAAAAAGTCAGTACTTGAATAGTCAGTTATTTAATGGGGAAGTCTGCTTTGCTGTTAAATATTTTCTCATCTGAGATGCAGAAAAGTTAATCAGAAATGGAAAGAAAAAGTGTAGATGTATCCCTGATAATAAAATTTGATCCATTTTTTCAAAATAACAATTTGAAAAATTGAAGTATTTCACATTAACAACATAGGAACTCTAGGACTGTTAAATGCCATGAAAACCCTTGATATGATATATTTTACAGATTACAGTTTTATTTATCAGTACTGGAAACAAAATGCCTTTTTGATACAATCAAAGTTTTGCATATTAAGACTGTCAAATAATAAAAAAAAATAGAATAGGCTTGTCATCAGCACGGTATCACTTTTTTGTGATTTCAGTGATGTGGATGACAGTTAATCTCCAGCATGGTACATGTCTGAGAATACTTTACACTGACTAGCCTACTTTTTTAAAAGTGAATTTAAAGGTGAGCTTAACTGAGACTTTGGGTACTGAAAATTTAAAACAGGACTGATCTACCGCTTCGTGGAGGGCATTTTGCCCACAGTTCTTTTTTGCTGCTGAGCTAAATGACTCATGGCTTTAATTTGGTTCATGATTTTGTTCGTAAGTTTTTAGCTTATTGGTAGTTATGGCTAAAGGTATGTGTAGATACCCAAGTTGCCTGGTAGCCTGCATGTGATTTAGGAAATACTTCTCCGTGTCTTAGGTATGGAAATTATTTCTCCTCTGGCGCTCCCATCACGGGAGACATCTGCGAGCACCAGGGAAACAAGGTTGGTGTCCTCCTGCCCAGTCACTTGGTAACGCGCAGTAAACTGGTACGTGACTAAAATATTTCCTGTCTTAGCAGTTCTCAGCTCCAGCGGGAAATGGTGATAGACTGGTTTGGGGTTTTACTGACCCCTTAGGGAAACTGGGTGCTTCAGGCTCAGACAAATCAAGAAAAACGTGTATGTCTGGCTTCCATGGAGAGCCTGCAGAAAGGAGGAGATGGATGGCAATTTCTTCCACTCTGCCCAGTCACCCCTCTCCCAAAGGGAGAGGGCAATTAGTGTATTCAGCTAAGCGAAAGCGTACCAGCGTGAATGCATCAGTTGTAACAAATGCTTTCAAATTATGTGCTGAGAGTCACAGTAGTTAAACAGCGGTGGCCTAGACCTTTCAGAACTTTGTCTTCATCAGTCAAGGTCAACAGAAACGCCACAAGCAAATGAGGGGTATTGCAAACAAAAAATGTTTTTATATGTTTGAAATCAATGCTAATACTCTGAAAAAAAAAGTTTTTTATTTAATTTTAGCTGCTTATGTTATTTGATTCTCTCTGGAGCATTTAGCTGATATCTGTATGTTGCTGACAAAACAAACTGAATTTATGTTGCTGGAATCATCACAATGAGTCATTAAAATAATTAAAATGAGTCAATGAAATGAATCATCAAGTGAGAGAAGAGTTACACCTGCAACCAGCTCTTGTCCCTATGTTACGCAATTAAATTTTTGATGATGGGCTTAAAACTTCTGGCTGTCACATTGAAGTGTTTCTTAACAGCTCATACTGCAATCTGAGTTGTAATATTTAGTACTGCTGAATGAGTCTTTGTAATTAAATTAACTACTTAGTCACAGAAAATAGAATCTGGCACACAGAAAGGAAAAGTTGCTTGAAAAGAAGTGTTCTTTTGAAAAAGTTTTCATAAGCATATCCTTAGGCAGAAATTATAGTGATATCAAGGTTAGCCCTCAAAACTAGCATATATTATGGAGAGAG
>NW_009242786.1:0-4966 GCF_000690835.1 Fulmarus glacialis | reverse complement strand
ATTCTATGATTCTATGATTCTATATGATTTTTTGGCTCAATATCTATATATTACCTAGTGGTGTGACTTATATGTGTAGTTCTATACTTGTTAAAACTATTTGTCTACTGCATATTGTGTTTATACACTTTGGTTTCCTGAACTGTGCAGCTCCAGTAGCAGATTTAATAAAATATGCTGCACATCATTCTGGGTGATTAGAAGGGTTGATTGAGCTAACAAAACTGTATCAAGAAAATATTTCCGTTAATATGTCATGGAAGAATGTATAGTTTCTGTTATATAAAAATCCTTTTGACCTAAAAATATTACTCTATGTATACTTGAAGCAGATATGCTTCAAGTAGAAGCTCTGGGGAAGACATCACTTCACTTTAGAAATAATGACATATCCTTAAGCATTCCGGTTTAAAAAAAGCATATATACTGGGACATCACAATTTAAACTAATGTCTGAAGCTGTATCTGAAATGGGCTTGTCCTATTTTCCTAATTACATTACTTTAATTATTGCAGACTGGAATCTTTGAAAAGTCTATTTAATAGAGCTTATGGGAAATCTCATTTTTATTCCCAAGAAATTTCAAAAACTCTTTGTTATTGTTGCTTTCTGAAGCAGAATAAAAGCTGAAAATTCCATAGAAATATTTTTAACGTCAGTCTGGAATTATTTAGAAAAATAGATCAGTTTGGAAGCATATATTCATTTCACATTTTCAACATGAGTCAGCAATGTGGTCCTGCAGCAAAGAAGCCCAATTGTGTACTAGCAAGAGTGTAGCCATCAGGCCAAGGAAACTAATTATTCCTCTCTACTTAGCACTCATGAGACCTCATGAAGTACTGTGTTCATTCTTGGACTGCGCGGTACAAGAGAGGCATGGATAGATCAGAGAAAGATTAGCAGAGGGGCATTAAGATGGTTAGGGGGCTGGAGCTTGTGGCGTACAAGAACAAGCTGAGAGAACAGGTTCTGTTCAGTCTTAAAAACAGGAGACTCAGGGAATATGTTATTGCAGTTAGCATTTCCCTGATGGGAAGGTGTAGAGAAGACAGAGGTCAGAAGGGTACTGTAGAAGAACGTGAGACAATGGACACAACTTGGAATATGGGGAACTCTGACTTGATAAGGAAAAAGATTATTTGCTATGAGCATAGTAAAACACTGGACTAGTTGCTCAGAAAGCTGTGAAATCTCCATTCTTGGAGACCCATAAAATTTCACTCGACAGGTTCCTGAGCAACTTGCCCTAACTAGAACTGCTTTGAGCAGGATGTTGGACTAGAAAGTCCCTCTGAAAGTCCCTTCCAACCTACATGATTCAATGGCTCTAAGATTCTATAGAATACCCTGTATAAATTCTTGTAATAGATTGTTGTTAACAAAGCCAGGGAAAAAAAAGGTTAAACAGGCAATTTCTACCTGCAAATTAAAGCCGTGCAACATTGTTGTTCACGTTTCTCACTTTGTTTCAGCAGTATTTTGGCTATCAAAATTCCTCCCCAAAACAACACAGTATTATTAAATGTTGCAATTTCAGCAACTGTGTGTTGTTTTAAAGGACAGTTTTGGAACACCCATTGTGAGTGAGCTTTAGTTGCATGGCTATATCACTGAAGGATAGTATTAATTTACTGGACATGACCTTGTGCAGAATCCCCTCTGTTCCTGGAGGAATGCCAGCTCAGCCAGCCAGGTCTGCTGGCCAGCATATGGGCAAGGCCAAAGCCCTGTCTCCTTTGAAGCCTCTTGGGTACAGGGGCAGAGACAGAGCAGCTCCTTATCATTCTCCTAGTGCAGTCAGGGACTAGCCAGGTTTAAGCAAAGCAGACAATGGCATGCTTTGTTACTTCTCCCACACACACCCCTCCCTCCTTTAAGAGTGAATTGCTGTTGAGGAAGGTGAACCCTCTAGCTCATCAAGGGAGGTATGAAGATGAGAAAGGAATTATTACCCTAGCAACAGAAAGCAGTTATTCGGTCTTTGCTGGAAAGCATGGCTTTAGAGAGAAGTTCTTGTAGCTCATATACTTGGATTTGGACTCTAGAAACCTGGGTTAAATAATCCAGGTAAGATTTGCTGCAGTTTCCCAAGACAGCTCTAAATTATCTTTTCCACATATCTACAGTAGACAGTTTTCACTTCCTAAACTAGCTTTCTGTTATGAAATATATTTCTTTAGCAATGCATTTCCCACTGCTTAAAAGAGGATGCAGTGTGATGGAGCAAAAGAACATCTATGAAGTCGGTTATACAGTAGAAGGGTATAGTCCTGTGCTGGGGCTGGTGGGGGAGGGCTCATATCTGCTCTGCCTTAGTCTTTGTTCCTGAACAAATATTCAAACCTACCTAAGCAAAGTTTATACAACAGAAAATTTTAGGAGCCCAGCAAAACCTGAATAAGGAGTAGCCCTCCTTTTAATCACACACAAGAAATCTTCAGAGTGGCAGCTCTGCAGGTGAGACAGCTTAGCTTTGTACGCTCTGTAATTTGGGAAAAAAATTCAAAACAACAGTTGTGCAGGCATCCCAAACCAGGCTGAAAACGGGAATCAGCCCACATTGCAAGACTGCATGCCAACATTGCAGTTGGCCTGATGTGGGTTGAACTTGTTATAGTGATGTAACCAAGAGTGTAAGTCTGTTCCTAGCCCTTTCGTAGTGTGAGCTCCCTAGGGAAGACTTTCAGAATTTTTTAGGGGAAAAATCATTTAAATGTTTAATTGTGTTTGACATTTTCACATCTCTAACTGTCTGAAATTGCTTCTTGACGTTACTATATGATAGTTTGTTCCTATTGTTTACAAATTCTCTCTCAAGCAAGGTGCCTTTAAGATGGCATACATCGGTTTGCTTGCATTCAGTTTTTACTAAGGAATTTCTCTGAATTTTTGCACTTGCCAGAAACTCAACAGTGTTATTTCATTGTTGTTTGCTTTTAAGTCATAACACATCTGATGTTTTCAGAAGTATTTTAAAACTGGTTTGGTACCCAAGCTGCCATGCAGATAAATCAGTAGTTGCAGTGCATGGGTCATAGCATTTTTCTTGAACCGTAAAAATGGGATTTTAACCAAGAGTGCTAAACATCACAAACCATTTATTCTGTGTTCACAGCACAGTTGAAAGAAACGTGACCATGTTACCTAATAACTAAATGCCAGAGAGCACGATTTATTCTAGACTGTTGACAATAGAATCATGGCTTGATTATGCTGGTTTTAAAGGCCATTAAAGCATTTTTGAGGGAGAAAAAGGAGAAGGGCAATATCATAATACGTCTTGAATTTCAACATGCTAACACTATTAATGTCAGACTATGAGAAAGAATCATTAGATCCAGGTTTGCTATAGACTTTATATTTTCATTTAAAGGCTTTGCAAGCTTGATTTCTGCCTTGTCCTGTTTAAACAGGGGTCTGTATTCAGAATTTCTACTATCCTATGTGGCAGCCAGATGCCACATCTTCATTTTATTACTGAAGAGATGTAGTAATGACGTTTAAATTAGATGCTTACCACAAGAGGACTGTGTAGTTTAAAGACGCCAAGATCTGCCTGCCTTACATTGTAGGTTGTTGATAATGTATGGCTGGATGCCCACCATATCCCATATGGTCCCATAGTGCTGTCCCAAGACCAGTCAGGTGTATAGATCAGCTGTGGGATGCTTTCCAGAATGGTCCAACCTTCACATGCTACATCGGTTTTGGAAAGAGCCTGTGGCTGGTCTCTGCATTGGGCAATGCAGATGAAGGAAGACGACTCAGGGATCAAGCCTGCTCTTCCCTCTGGCTGGGCCTTACAAAGTGCAGGACAGATGTTGTCTGTGTAGTGTTGTGGTGAGAGCAGAATAGCACTAAAACCCAACATCTGCTAAGGGTTACACAGAGACAGTTGCTATTGGCAACTTGTTTAATCAGCACAGCTACTCCCACACCTTCCTCATCCATCTTTCTTTGCTCTCCAGAGCATTACTAGAGTGGTCACTGCTAGTGCTAATTGCAGCTGTGGGAAGAGCCTGGCCATGACCACAGGTTCAGGCCCAAGATTAAGCCCACGGTGCAAGCCCACAGCGCTTCTGCTTCTCCCAGGGGTTGTGCAGAAATATACTGCATTACAAAGTTTTCTACTGACTTCTCTCTATAAGATATGTCAAGTTGAGCAAGTATAGTAGTTTCCTTAAGTTCATACAATTGGACTATGATCCAGCCACTGTGATCTTAAAAATTGGGTTGGACCCAAGGATCCTCTGAATAAGTATTTTTAATAATCAGCAAACCAATTGTGCCTAAAAAACTGCATTTGGAACACTGCAGTTAACCTAATACCAAGAAACAGTTACTGAGATGACCTTTTTGAGGGCCTGCAGAAATGTCACCCATGGAGTATGCTCAGTAATGAGCTGCTCTCAGTTCCTGCTCCATTCAAACTGAGACAAGCTGACCCTAGGTGGTGTGTTACCTCTCCTCCTTCTCCTGTGGTTACCTGCTTCCTCCCCCACCTGTCACTACAATTTGATCCACTAATTATCTGTAAAGAATCCAGACTGTGATTATCTGTAAGGAATCCAAATGATTGTGTACTTCCTGTGCAAAGTACTTGCCAAGAAATACTTTTGGCAGAATTATTTAGAAGACAGGAGACAAAAAAAAAGAGTAAAGAAATCAATGGAAAAAAAACAATAAAGCAAACACACATAATGTGAAAACAACATAAATATGGCCAGAAGTGTTTTATCCTGTTACAAGAACAAAGATCACACTGTAATAACACATGGAGATTACATAAAAGAAAAAAAAAAAAAAGAAAATTGGTGGGCAGCTGAAGTCCAGTGCACTAAATTTGGCCATAATAGTCCTTAAACTATTCTGGAGATGGCTTTTAGTATTTTGGCCCTTGCATGTTGTTTTTGGTATGTTCCAGGAGATTTTTCATATATATGTATGCATGTATATTTATAT
>NW_009242785.1:0-4869 GCF_000690835.1 Fulmarus glacialis | reverse complement strand
GTGGGGTTAAACCAACGACAATCACAAAGCCACGTGAACGCAGTGTTATGCCGCAGATGAAATACCATGGCTGTCACCAAGCACGCTAGCTCGGGTTAGTGTGGCAAAACATCTTCCAGCTTGGAGGAGGCTCCTGTCCTGCTGATTCAGAGCATGGATGTGGTCCTGAATAGCTTCAGTCTATGTTTGCTATCAAGAAATCTGATTGCAGATTTTTTGTGGTAAGAAAATATGAGTGAACAGGAAAGCACGTAAAGATGTGCAACATGTAGGCAGATGGTGTATGAGCTATTTCTACCCCAAGGCAGGGAAAAGCCATATTTTGGGGCATTTCAGGGTGTAGAAGAAAATCATGGCCATTCATTGCCAGAAAAGCAGACACTATTTGAAATTTAAACCAATTCTTCCCCTCTATTCACCAGCCACGCAGATGTCGCTGTCAGACCAAGATGCCTCAGTGATGTAGATGGACAAATAAAACGAAATGAATAACAAACATTCATGTAGCTGGAAGATGTGGAAGTTCCTGACATCCTGGAAGGAGGAGGGACTGTGATATAAAGTGGGGTGCGATGAATCTTGCAGACAGGATCCAGCTAAGACAGAGGAATCACCTGCTGCAAGCTGACAGACTGCCACCTCAGTAATTGGGTTCCTAAAAGTCTTCCAGTTAATACAAGGTGCCAGATAGTTTTAAACTTGGGGAATTGAGAGTCCTAGTTAATTTGTATCTTCTGTTCTCTGTTTCTGAGTACTGTGGGGTCAAAGTACATAATTTTGACAGAAGGAGAGGAAAAAAAGCAGTAAGATTAATATTTAACACCCATATTCACAGTACTTAATAGTAGATGATCGATGCTACATGCATGTGTGAGACCTGTTGTCAAGGACTCATGAATTTAAACTTCAGAAGGACAAGGCTTCGTTCAAGCACATGTGTTTGGTTCATCTTTTTCCTCTGTACTGAAGTAGTTGGGAGCAGACAACAATGAGGACTGGTGAGTTTCTCCTCTCTCGAATTAGCACAAAATGAGTGAGAGCAGCTTCCAGCACCCACTTCTCAAGTTTGCACTGAGAATTTAAATAGTCCTGAAGTGTTGTTGGGAAAGCACAAAAAGGAAAATTGCTATTTCTATTTGTGAAAAACTGCTTTCAGCAACAGCTTTCCATCCTAGAAGGTGTTAAGGGTCATTGTGGGGTGGATACTAATTAGGGTGGGGATCATACTGGTACTTGTCAGGGGAAGGACCCTAAAAAAGCTGCAGCTGGACAGGAGTGAGATTGCTGGTGGCTTAGGAAAGGTTCCTGCAACTTGCTCTGTCTGCAGTGTTTGTGATGGCTCAAAGGGCTGTGGGTTTGACTGAATGTGGAGCTCTATGGAGCTGGAGACACATGCCTCAGGTTTGAAGTTGTGTTGAGAAGGAATAGACACTAAAAGCAAATTTTGGGGGCCTATTTTGCTAAGGAGCTGTTGAGTTTCTTGTGGGTGGGGGAAAAGACTGTGTGGTTGAGTGAGCTGGGTGGGCTGAGATGAGTTACTGGATTGTTTATAGGCAGATTTAGGCACTAGTAGAGAACCTGTGTGCTCAGTATCCTGATGTATAGCCAAGAAAAGTATTAAAAGCACCTGATATATTCATATTAATTGAAAAGCAGTTTGCATTAACCAAGTATATATGTGATAGGTATTTAGTGAGCTGCTGTATTTCTCATTTAGCTGATTCCAGTAAGTTAACCAAATCATTTAAAAGAGTCAGAAAACAAGAGAGAGCTCATACCTATATTTTTGGTGCTGATTTCTACAAGATGAAGTGTAATGATGGTAATTAACTTCAAGTTGGCTATTCTGGCAACTTTGTCATTCTTCCAACACAGCTGGAAGGCTGTGTTCTAGGAGAGGCTATCACACTGCATGTGTTAGTAAATCAGAGCAGAAACAGTTGTACTCTGTAGCTCTATTAAGGAATGGGATTTTATGGTGGACTCAAGATTTGATACCTCTAACAGGTGTTTTTACTTATGCCTTAAAAGAAGGTTGGAAATGAAGTGTGGAATGCCTTATTACTGTGCCTTAGTGCATAAGGTGCATTATCCTCTTCCTCAAAGTGCGATGTAGCTGTGATCTCAATCCTCTGAGCATGAGCAGACATCTAGCATGAAGTAAGAGACTCCATGTTTATGGAGGAGTGTATTCATAGATGCTCCTTGTCAAAGATCTGTTGGACCTGCTGCAGTTATGGATCATAGTCTGGATAATTTGAGCAATGGCTGAAATCTGCTGGGGCTGGGAGAAATAGGAAAGAGAATCACCAGGGTCTCTCTCTAAGAACTGAAGTGGCTGAGAAGTTTGTGATGAGCCAAGAGATATAGCATGAACTGTTTTTGGGGGAAGGGTATGTTTTTAGACTTCACCTCAGACCCTTTTTAGAAAACAAACTGCCTCTATGCAAAAGAGATGTGGAACAACAGAAACCCTCATATTATTTTCTAGGCTGGCTTTGTCAGCTGTAAAGCTGCAATATTTGTGTCTATGAGCAATTTGCCTTTTTCTTGTGCAGAATAATGGGTTAAAGACTGCAGTTTTCCTCTACTAAACCACGGATGCCTCCTGTGTCTTGCCATAATTGTAGCAGCCAGCTCTGGACTATGCTGCTGCTGTTAATCCAGCTTTTGCCTGCTTGCTCATAGCTTCAGATATTTCTATCCAAATTAACATTTTTGAGTGAAATGTTTCTATACATGGCAGCTTTATGGTCAGCAAAAGCATGGAGTGGTCTGCAGGTGTATTAGTTCAAGGCCAGAACTGGGCTATGGAAGTTTTGAAAGCTAAGCATTGCACTTACCCAGTATGTTTTCATTTTCAAGCAATTTAAATATGTGAAACTAGGTATTGCCGTATTGTTTGGGGTTTGTTTGTTTGTTTTAAAGTAATGAAGTCTATTTTAAATTGCTCATTGCTGTTTAGTACCTCATGAACTTTGCCTTGTGGTATGTGTCTGTCCCCTTTTCTAACTTCTTGCCTCTTTGAAATTTTGAATGAAAACATTGAGAAAAACAGGAATGTTCTGAAAACTATGGTTCTGCCTTTTATTTAAAGGGGACAAACTTATTAATATGCCCTACGCATTTACTGTTGGTAACTGTAAGCTCAGTGTAAATCTGTCTGTAGAGTGCCTGATGGGACTCTTCTCCCACTTCAAGTCCAGAGCAGCGTAATTGCGTAATAGTACTTAGAAAATAGACAGCATGAGCTGTGATTCTTTTAATTGAATTTTAGACGTTAACTTTATTTCTAACTTCTTAGTCTACTTTACGAACCCTGTTCTACTGTACATGAAATATGCTTGGGTTTTTTTTGAATATAATTTTTTTCTTTCAGTTTCCAGACTTACAAATACCAGATAATTCATTGCTACCCCTTTTAAGCTTTGCTCAGCTCTGTGATAAAAGAGGTGGAATGGGGCTTCATACCTGAAGACAGTAGTCTTAGCAATAAGAAGGTGGAAAGTTGGAGGGGGGGTGGGGAAAGCATCTTTATTTAAAAACAGTTTAACTGGAAGGCAGCAGCTGTTCGTTGTCCTCTTAGTGCATTCCCACTTGCTATAGATCATAACTCCAATGTGTACAGCTTTTGCCAAGCCTTTAACCTTGCCATGTTGTTATAATAACTGCAGCTTGTTAGTACATTGTAATTGCAGCTATTTCTTTAAAATTATAAAGACAATAGATCTTTTGCTACAGCAAACAAGTAGTAGCATAAGTATGTATTTTAATGAACTTAAAATTTCAGTGACATAATAAGCTGAGGTCAAATTCATTCAAATTCTGCTCCTGACTTCAGAAGAAGGACATTCAATCCATGAGGTTGTTAGGGATATGTCAGCTCTCTGTGCAGTTTTATTTTGAGTGTCACTGATCCCAGAATGCCTTTAGGATTGTGGGGTCTTGTCTTACACCCACAGTGGCACCATGTAAGGTCCAGGGGAGGCTCAGTGCTGTGTGACCCAAAGGGTGGCCAGGTCTTGCTATTTGGCCTTGCAACTGGAAAACAGAGCCTGTTTGTTTTGGTTAGTAGTATGGATGGCTTAGCTATTAATGCTGAAGAGTGCTATCTTTGGTTGGTAATGAATAGTGATATGAAAATGCCAGCAGCACCCAAAAAAGCAAACTGAATCCTAGAATTTGTAAGGAAAGGGACAGAAAACAAACCAGAAAACACTATGGTATTAGTGTACTTGCATCTTGTATACTGTGTGTTGTACTGGTCCCATCAGTGTAAAAAGGATATCGTAAAGAATCTGTCACCAGAAGGCTTTCTCTAAAGAGGAGACGAGGCAATGCCTGTCTAGTTATAGGCTTGGGAAATGACAAGGGAAGAGACATCACGGTGTAATTTTTTCCAAGTGTCTTTCTACATGTATCCATGACTTATATTACCATTGCAGGGACTTCTCTTAGTTCACTTGGTAACTGTGGTTTTGCTTACCATTTACAGCATGCAGGTATGCGCTGGTATGTTCCCATTCTAAATCTTCCAGGTTGCCTTTCTACTGCCATTTACTCTGCTTCTGGTCTCCAGCCTCAGGATTCCCCTTAAAAATCTACTTCCTCTTTAGAGTTTGTAATCCGTTGGTTCAGTTCTGCTCTGCTGCATAAGCAAATCTCACCCAGGACATTACCTAGAAAGAACTGACAGGATTTACTAACCTCACTAAATTCAATAACCCATTATGTAATTAGTTAAGACTTCTTTTGCATCTGCTTTATTACATTTTACCAAATGTTAAACTCTTTAACTGGAATGAGTGCCTCACTGGAAAAAATGTTGCTTATCAGACATTACATCTAGAATCATAGAATCATAGAATC
>NW_009242784.1:0-4751 GCF_000690835.1 Fulmarus glacialis | reverse complement strand
AGGTCCAGGACTAGGAGCAGTGTCCCCAGAGAGAATAATGAGATGTCAATGGATTATGCATTCATCTAACCCTAATGCAGACTATACAAGCAGATAAGTGGCTGCAGGCGTCACTGCCTGTAATGGGAACGCAAGTGTCTATACCACGGACTGTTAAAGTTAGGTGAGATAAAGCCAACTGTGGCTTCTAGAAAACCTGGGCAAAGCCGATGCAACTTGCGGTAGATCTGATGACCATTCTCACATCTGAATGTGTTTCCCGTGTGTCCAGGGCACTGTAATTGTAAAAATGCATTTGAAATTAACCTCTTATGAAATGAGGAGCAGAGAAGAAAACGTATGGTGGTTCTGCTGGTGCCAAATCAAAGTTCCTATCTGGAAGGCAAAGTGTAACCAATGTGGGGTTATTGCTCTTTCAGGTATGCAGTAGCTAACAAATAAGAGAAATATCAATTTTAATGTAGCCTTTTCCTAAATTCCATTATCTGCTGAAAAGTACAGTGTTATCATGCACGAAGGAAGGCTGATCTAAGTTTGATCCAGCCTTTAATATGAGCAGCAGTATGTTTCAAGGTTTGTCAGACGCTGAGCCACAGCACACTGTTGATTGAACACTCCATTGCAGACCAAAAGCGAGTGAGTCATCCATTTTTACTCAAAATGAGTTGTATAAAACAACACATCAGCTTACCGTGCTGTCCGGCTCTGTGTCCCGCCCCCCCCCGCCCCCCAAAAAAAATACATGTTGCCCGATGACTCTAACTACTGGTCTTCACTACTGGTGCTGAGGAGTACTGGATATGCTGTTCCAATGTGGTGCCCATGGCGGCAAACAACCATCTGTAGCTCATATTCCTCTATTTTCACTGTTTCACGTGTGACTCTTTCTTCAGCCAGCAGGAAAATGACGGTGTAAAGGGCAAATTCGAACTCCGGGCTGACACCGATAAAGGTGCTTCCAATTGGCTTGACCGAGCCCTTCCAGCTGAACTGGATGCTCAAAACTTGGTCATCTTTGTCAGGCTGAAAGCATAAACAAAACAACAGAATAATCTCCAACATAGCTGTGACCAGACACATACAATGTCTGACTCCAAATTGTTGAGGCCATTGCAAGATTCAGTCATCCTTGCTGTGCCAGGGTGCTGTGGGTAGAGCCCAGCTTTTCCCCTGTCCTCTGGAGCGTACACGATCATTTATCTCAATTAAGCTTCAGCAGTGTTGCGATGCTGTGAACACCAGCACTACTTTTTAATATAGTTTTTGCAAAAAAAGAAGCTGGACTTGAGGGCATGCTAGTATTTCTTCTACTTACATACCCCTGGGCGAATTAGGTTCATAGCAATTGAGCCTATGATTGCATCGTTGTGCCATGATTCATTACCACAGTTTTTATTTCTGATCCATTTGTCTTATTTGCAAAGGCACCCTGCTTGTTCTTACCCTGGTTTTGTTCTTCCGAGCGACATATCCCTTGTAATCAATTTGGTTGTGCTTTTCCTGAAGGTAAAATTGCACCCAGTTGTGCAAACCTAAGATCTGTTTACCACGCCTTGTTTCTCCAACAAAAACATGTTCAAAACCGCAAGAATCAGGTCTGTAATAAACCAAAGAATAATATGTAGGTCTTTCATGTGTTTAAATAATTCAAACTGGCAGAGGTAAAAGGCAGGAATATGCACAAGCTTGCTTAGGTTGATTTGTGAGCAGGTTTTTTTATTTGTCTGGATTTGTTGGGCTTTCTTTTCTACTTTGCACAAAACTTGCAATGAAATCTAGCTACTATGCATCGCTGCTGCTTATCCAGATTTTAGCAAGGCTTCTGACGCTGTCTGCTGTACAAGCCTCACAGACAAACTGATGAAGTACAGATTAGAGAAGTGGCTGATGTGGTGGGCTGAAAAGTGGATGAACGTCTGCGGTTGAAGGCCTGTGATTAGGGACGCAAAGTGCAGCTGGAGGCAGTTCACCAATGGTGTACGCCAAGGGTCAATACTGTTAGTATCGGATCAGTAAGTCTTTCAACACGATCTGTGTGGGAGCAATGAACACCTGATTTAGGCCATATTCTGAGGCTGTCTTCCAGTTCTGTGTGTAACAGATGGCACTCGGGCTTGTATTTACCCAAGTCAGAAGAGTGTAGAGATTATCAGGGGCCATATCCATCAAACATACCTGTCTCCTTCTTTCCTGGCATAGAGCTGGAACCAGATGTCATAGAGCTGATATTTGAAATCGGCAAGGTTGGGCTTTGCTAGTTTTTTTTTAAGCAGATATTCGTGAGCTAGCTGAAGGGTAGAAAACCAAGATATATTCAGAGTTTACTTTTTAATTCAGTGTTTTCAGCGACTGAAAAAGATCTGTGTTACTCACTTTCATGACTTCTGTTGCTAAGATAGCATCAAGAAAGCAATTGTTTTCAACTCTTTCTTCTGGAGTCACTACTTCTGCTACCCCAGTTGATGTCTCGTAGTTGTCCAATAAGGAAATAAAGGCTGCAGAAAAAGAGAACCTTTCAGCATGCTCATCCTGATGAACAGGCCATATGCCTCGCTAGACACAGGACTGTGTGGCTCAGAGAGGAGTCGGGGGAACAGAGGACAACGGTGCTCCCCATTATGCCAGCTGTTCAATCAGCTTAATGTAACTCTGTCCAGGGAAAAGAAAAATCAGGGACGGAAACGTACATTTGTAGACACCCTTGAAGTATAGCCCCCAACAGAAATGCAAGAAGCTGTGAGCAAAGGAGGAAAGATGACTTTGGCGTCTTTTTCAATACATGGAATAACATCAAAGCAGTGACAAGAGTCTCATCCATGTCACTTTATAGTGGAAGAACCACAGAGAAATTCAGATTTTGGCTAAGGCACAAAAGGATGTTCTTCCTGAGGCTGAGGCTACAGGTAACCTCCATGCAAACGTTGCGGAAGCTACCTTCAAATGACGTGCGGCCTGATGATCCTCACCACCATCCAAACTATATAGGATGTTATATTTCAGGCAACCACAAAAAAACCAACACAGATTCTTCACGTCATTTCCACCATTAACAAAAGAACGGGTCTCACTTGCAAAAGTTTTTATGCTCTTCAGGCGTTCTTCATTTACATTGTGAAACAGATGTCTGGCTGCGCTGTCCTGGACAGCACTGTCACCTTGCTGTGCGGCACCTGCTTTTCCCTAGGAGAAACACCAGAGTAAAACAATGAAGGAAGTAAGATGTCCTTCGAGGAGACAGTGCCTGCCTTTATAATAATGAAAACAAACCCCATAATACTGTCAGGATTTTTTGTTAGGAATGGTCTTCCTACAGAACAAGAGAAGACATTACAGAAGAACTGCCAGCATAAAGAAAAAAGACATAATCTCTGACACTGTAAGAGCCTGAAATTTCTCTGTTGACTCATTTTCAGAGGCGATTGTGATGACCCATGTGGTAGCTCAGTTCTGATCAGTAACCAGCTGTGCTACTACGCTGTATACATCACAAATGATGAAGAGAAGTAATGTAGAGCCAAGGCTCCCTCCCACCACAAATAAATAAACAGGAGATCTGTGCACCTCCCTTCTCTGTTCATTTGTAACCCACAGACCCACTGCATGTAGCTGATGAGGCCGTGCAGTGCAGCAGAGGGGATGCTTCTCTCCTGAGTCCCTACTCCCCAAGCTAGCCAGTCTAATTCTCCTCTCCTCCGGGATAACGCGAAAGCAATCCAACTCCTGAGCAGGCTCCCTCAGGCTCAGCCGTTGTTTTCTCTTTCTGACTTCATGACCGCAGCCCCAGCCATCGCCCCCAGTGCCAGGGAGATGCTGAGATAGTTCTGTGCAGCTCCACCAGGTCCTGGTGCTCTGAAGTTTTCAAAGACTTCTGGTTGGCCACATTTAAGGGCATTTTAATCAATGTTACCAATAAGCACATCCAAAACGGAAAGGAGGCTTTCCTGACAATTTTCAAGTTTCTGTTCCAAAAAAGGCATTCTCAAAGAAAGCGGAGAAAAGATGAGTAGCAGTTTGTTAACGTGGGCAAGGGGTAACTAGAGCCTTGTTCTGCGAAATGGCGAAACCACATGGGAGAAGTTTTCCCCACACACATTTTGGCCTAAGGTAGGTCCCCCTTTTTCAAGTTTATCAGCAACAGAAAATTATATCTTATAGCGTGAAGCAACGTTGAAATAAAGTGTTTGAGCACTTGCGTGAGTACAAAATTGGAGTACAGAATTGGAATATTCAGTGGCCTGCTGCAATTTGTGGCCAAAACACATGGTCACGTTTGCACTACGCTGGGCTGGCAAGGAGTGAAACGGCTGCTCATCAAACCTGATACCCACTCCTCCCTGTGAGGGGAGTTCCCTGGGACTGGTAACAACAACCCTGAAACCCTCCTCACCCACACCTCTGTGCTACTCCACACTCTCCAGGAGAGACCCAGGAATTCCTCAAATTCCTCCCTCATTCCCCCAAGAATGACTTGGGACCTATCTCCCCTTCTCCCTCGCTGCAAGTCACCCAGCTGATACACACAAGGAGTCATACACACACAGAACCATCCAGGGTGGAGGGGACCTCAGGACATCTCTAGTCCTGCTCAAAGTATGGTCAACACTGAACTCAGACCATATTGCTCAGGGTGTAATCTTGTTGGGTCTTGAAAACCTCCAGAGATGGAGATTTCACAGCTTCTCTGGGCATCCTGTTCTGGTTGCATTTGTCCTTGATGAATTTCATCATGTTCCTTCCTTAGCCTGTTCCTC
>NW_009242783.1:0-4849 GCF_000690835.1 Fulmarus glacialis | reverse complement strand
TATATATATTTATTAATTATAGCTTCTTTAACGGAAGCAGATGGACTTTTTTCCTACTCCTCCAGTCCTTCACAAGTTCTTTGCAACACAGGTAACACAGAACCTAGCACACAGCAAACATAATCCATAAGAAATACTATATATGGCAGAACTTTCTCTCTGTAGCTTATCTGGAATGACAATATTGTTCAATTTGGATAATACAAACCTATTTTTCAATGAAAGGGAGATGTTTGTTTTCAAAGCTGTCTGAAATACAGAAAACAATCCACTAACTGAGACATAAAACTAGGTAAAACATGCAATAATTAACATCCTTCATTGCATTGTGCGCTCACACTCTCGCTAAGTAAGACTTCTTTGTGCAGCCCATCTTGCAACATGAGTAAGAATAGAGCACTTTTGATGGGTAAATCAGAAACAACAGCTTAAAATTTATTTTTAAGATTGTCTGTTCTTATGTGCCTTTTTGGAAGAGTTTAATAGTCTTCAGAAGCTCTAAAAATGGTTCTGCCAAAAAAATAAATAGGCTTAACCATTTTTAGAAGCACTGGCAATACTAAGGCTTCAAACTAGAGTGTTTGCCTGTACTTGATGTTTCTTTCTGTGAATACAAGACCTCTGTAATTCTACAAAAAGCAGCAACTGATACTGTAATGAGGACTGAACTCTATGATACTCTGAAGCATCCCATTTCAGTTCTTTGCTAAAATGTATTGAAGCATGAATACATTTCAGTTTACCACCATATTTCATGCCCAAGTTCATTTCTACATGAATTTACCTTTAGTTTGTAGGAGCATTTAATGATGTACCACATCACCTGAATTCTATATGCTATGCAATAAGCATACTACCTTTGGAAAAGGAGATAAAGCTCAACAGCTAGCTGTATTCATCTTTTTCCACCATTAATCTAATGAGAAGGTGGCAGATGAAGCCAGAGTGAGCTATAAACGTCCTCTGGAGCATTCTGCAGTACAGCACGTGTGTTCCAGGTCACTTGCTATAACAGGAATGCGCATCCTTATTCCTTCTCCAAAAGACAGTGTTACTACAATCAGCTGCTTATGAAGTACCTACTATGTTATTTACAGTGTACTAACACTGTTAGTGACTGGAGTGACTCTTGGTGAATTCATATGTATTTTACATGTAGTGTATATGGCCTGTAATACTGCCCAATGATCAGGGTTAAACGCCTTCTTTTGAAGTATCAGCTCAAATGTGTGTTTTGCACACTCTTTTGGGACAACAAAAAATAGAAGTAGTGTTTTAATTTAATCCTGGCTCTAACTCCCAGCTCCTGATGCACGTCTCTCCTTCTCAACCACCTGCATGCACCTACGGTTGATGGATGAGGAAGAGCAGCTTCCATTGTCCCAAAGACTTACGTAGGACTTACAACACTTGGATTATTTGAACAAGGTTATTTTTTATTTAAACACAGAAGAAACACTCTATTGAGTTTAAAAAAAAGAAAAATTGGGAGTAGTTAACAAGGTAGAAAAGACTACCTCAGAAGTCCTTGGCATGGACAACGCTTAACAAGGGTTGAAAAGCAACAGCCTTTCAAGAAGAAACTAGTTTCGACTTGTTTGAACTAGAAACTCCCGACACGAACTAAGCAAACATCCTTATCCTTTCAATAACCCGAACACTTGGAGCCAAAGTAACAAAGCAAACAAGTATGTTCAACAGTATTTTGTCATTTTGTAGCACCTCCTATCTGGGGCACCCAGAATTTTCTGGGTAACACTAGGATATTATTATTGTTTTGCACCAGTGAAGAAGCTAGAAGAAAGATTTTAGTCCCATGAGAGGGTCCATCACTTGACTCAGTCTCCACACATATGAACTTCACAGGGTATACATAACTAAACGCCCTACAGAGCCATTTAATCATATTAAGTGTCAAATATGTTAGAGTAAGAAAGGAGTCATCATTAAAAAAGTGAGATTTAACAATAAGACATGCACAAAATTAAAAAGATAAAGGATTGATTAATGACAAGCAGCAGGATGAGGATGCAAGAATAAAAATTAATCTTTGTTGAAATCACTGCATTTTGTGCAGCAAAATCTTTGCGGACCACGACACAGTACAGAGGCTTTAGAAGGCTGATGTCCACAGTACCTTGATAAGAAATTCGGTCTTACCCCTTCTCCTAAATCCAGCACTGTATATTTCCTACTATAAATACTTCACATGTCCATAAGCAACAGCAATATTGATGTAAGTGATTTTAGGATAGCATTAATATACACAAATGGATTTTTATTTCTATTATGAAATATTATGAATATTGTGCCTAAATGATTTCTGAATTGTGTCTAGAAAAACTGGACTTAAGTCTTATTTTTTAAAAAGGTGCAATGGGTGCAATGAGAAAAGAAAAAATTGTTATATCACACTAATAATTCAGACATGAAATATCATTATAATGACAACACATAATTTGATCATATAACATCAGATAAATCAAAATCTAGGGACACTAAAAAATGTCAGAAGTTAAGCTATCCCCCTCATTTTCCTCAAACTATTTTTAATCAGGTTCTCATTTTAAAATTCTTCAGTTATTCCATTTGCTGAGCACAGTATATTTTGAATCTGATACTCCCCCCACCTCTCCAAGAGGAAATCCCATCACCAAAGTGGTAAATGTGTTCTTTAAAAGTGACTGTATTTGAAAAGACCAAACTGTCCTTTTGGTCCAGTGGGCTTTTTGGGGTAGGAAGAGTAAAATATCTTAAATTTACAGCATCAGTAAATAAAAGCAAGAGAGATCTATATTAAGTGGCTCACTAGAGCATGTAACATTTTACAGAAATGGGATTTTACAAGGATACAGAAAAGTAGATTTTCTATGTTTGAAGAGTCAACCAAAAGGGGTGGGAAAACAACAAAAAGCAGTAACAGTATGAGGCAAGAGGGACGTAACATGAAAAGATTTGAGGTTTAACATACTTATTTGTAATTTTTTAAATGAATTAGCTAGGTAATGTTACAATGGAGATATCCGCTTAGAAATTTGTTTAGTGCAGCTGAACAGAGGAATTAAAATAAATGGAATCACTTTTAATTCAGGATGAAAAGGATCTACACACGCTCATACAGCTGGTACTTTAGCAAGTGATAAACACCTTAACAGAAGAAAAAAGAAAAAAAAAGAAAATTTTCTTTAAGCTTGCTTTATACTTTTGTAATGTAAAAGTAGGTGGACAAAAATATTTTTGACAACTTCTTTAAGAAGTGGCAAAACTGACATTCAGCTTCAGAGGATCTACAGGATCAGCAAGCAACAGGATCCAGAGCAGGCAGAGCTCAGCAGCAGAGCTCCTGCCCAGAGCTACAGAGTGTAAGGAGTGGAGCAAAGCATCTGTAAGGTTACAAAAACTGACCTTACAAAACTATTTGTAAGGCTTCCTTCTACTCTCTCCAGTAATTAAAGAGTTTAGGACCACCTAGGGCAAGCCAATGCATATTTCTGTACAATAAATGTTTATTTTCTTTCATTCCCTCTGCCCCCACACTGAATTTAGACCATGTTACAGTCTAGCTCTTAAAAAAAAAAAATTGTATCTCAAAAAATAGAGTAAGAATACAGAGAATATGGCTTATTGTGCTCTAGCCATGACAAAACAATTGTCTTTGAAGGGACTGGCTGTCAACAGAAAAGATGAAGAAATGTAATGATTTTTAAAAAATACTCATTTACCTAAAATTTTCTGGTCTTACTAAACTGAAGAAACAGACCCACGTTACCTATTACTTACACAAAACCACAAAATGCTACTGCTGAATAAGAAAAATAGAAGTAAACAGAGATTGCATTAAATTAGTTAATGCTATTTTGGAGTTCTCCTATTTCCCAGTCATTGAAGTCTGCAGCAAAACCAGAAATGTAAGGAACCCAGCACCTCAAGCATGAGGGGAGACGAGGGGGAGAGGGAAGACGTGCAACTAATGTGTCCTCTGGAAGCCAACTTAGTCTCAAAAGCTTTAAGGTTTCTGACAGTCCAGAAAACCAGAAACTGGAGTTATTGAGGGCTGTGAAGTATTACATGTGTGGAAAACACAGAAGTTTTATTGATTTACTCTGGTTTTGAACAGATACTTTTTTTATATATTAGTCAATCAACCAGTATCAAAACTATATAAATTAAAGGTGTTGCATATGAAAGTAAAATCTGCTATTGAGTAGAACTGATAGGAAGAACTATAAGGTTATTTGCTCTTGGATTCTATGAATTGCTATGGTTGAATCTTGACTGTTTTCTTGAGTAATGTTAGTAGAAGCACACATAATTGACATCAGTGAAACGATGAAAGCATTGAACAAGAAATACGAACTTCTGACATCAGTTTTTCCTTCAGACTACAACAGGTATCCAGCTACCTAAAGATACCATGTTGATTTTTTAGGGAACAGTTGACATGGCTGATGAGTCTATGGTGGGTCAGAGAAGGTTATATCAGCCATTGGGGAACAAGGAATGACCAGGATCACCATCAGAATCTATATAAACTCCCATATATAAAGGGAAACATGAAAGGTCTTCAATTTCATTACATATTCTGGGTGTCACCGAGATTATTGTCTCCTTGAAGAAGAGATTTGAAGAAATCTCTTCAGAGGTGAAGAAGAAATTTCTGTTAGGAAAATGTATGTACTGTCCAGGCCTGAGTAGAACCGCAGCGCATTATCCTACAGAATACAGCATCTCACAGTCATTCCAGAAATGTAGCCTCATCCAAAGAAGTTGAGTGCCCATTAATCTCTAAATCTAAAGGTATTTTTAAGCTTTTATTTATCTCAGTTAGAATCATAGAATCATTAAGGTT
>NW_009242782.1:0-4791 GCF_000690835.1 Fulmarus glacialis | reverse complement strand
CTGTTTCCTCTCTGCCGTGTTGTATTTCCTTGTTCATTCATGCAGGGTTCTTGCTACTCTTGTTTGACTTCCTGCTCACTGGGATGGACTCTTCTTGGAAAGTGACACATTTCAGTGTAAATTTCACAATTCAGCATGCCTACATTTTGTTCTACTTTGGTGGCTCAAGCCTTAGACTTATTGAGTCTACTTTCATTGTGACTTTAATTTTACTAGTGCATTGTTCCATCTCTAATTAGCTAAATAAAATTGTAATACTTTAGCTTGGTAATTAGCCTTCTTAAATGAATATTTGCTTGCTCGTCTATTTTAATAAAATCAGTGAAGGGTATGCAGATTTGGGTTGCTTTAGCAAATTATAATATAGTTCAAGAACTATGAGGGCATGGCTAGCCTCAAAGATGTCATTTCTAAATCACCCAGATCATCTTCCAAATGAATATTTAAATCTTTTTTGACTATTATCCTTAGACCAGGCTATGTGAGTTAAGAAGATCTTCCTTGACTTCACTGACATGCAGCAATAATGGTTCAGGCCAAAAGCTGCCACAGAGATGTAATGAACATGATCTATGAGATGGCAGAGCACCTTGCTTTCTAGTCTTTCTGTACATTAGGCAGAATCACCTCTGCTTCTCTATGTCAATGGGGATCACACTCACCACTGGGACTCATCAGAAGATCACTGTGGTCGTAAACCATTGTTCTTCACTGTGCCATTGAGACTGTTTTGAAAAGTATGGGTGAGAAAACTATGGAATATACACCTTTTTATTGGTCAGACTAAGTTTGTCAGGTGCCCTTCTCTTCGGACTAATTTTTTATCTTCTAGTATATCACACAGCAATAAACTAATTCTTTGGAAAGTGAGATTAGGAAGTGTAACAAAGAACTCTTGGCCATCACATAGTCCACTGCATACTTAACACCAAGGCTTGTGTATGTGTACACCTAAATACACTACTGGAAAGCTTGTCACAGTGGCTGCTGTTCACAAAACATCACCAGTGTGATTTTCAAAAGAATTTAGCAATCCCAGAACTCATGCACTACGAGAATCAATGGACAAACTTGAAGTTATACCAGTATACAATATTTTTGGAAATCCTTGCCCACATGCTAAGGTGCAGCTGATCAGGTTATGTTATCTACATTTTTTGTCAAGATGTCAGAAAATAAATAAATACCTCAGTCCCAGCTTAATCAAATAATAAGTGCTCAGAATATATTCTGGGAGCATATAAATGGAGAAGAAATCAAGGTAACAAATCACCTTAATTCACAAGCATCTCGCTACTCCTCTGATGAGGTAGTGAAATACCTAAACT
Source organism: Fulmarus glacialis (assembly GCF_000690835.1). Classification (NCBI taxonomy): domain Eukaryota; kingdom Metazoa; phylum Chordata; class Aves; order Procellariiformes; family Procellariidae; genus Fulmarus; species Fulmarus glacialis. Next base: position 3,463 of record NW_009242782.1, on the reverse strand, counting down.
ACCTCAGCTAAGGTTAGGACATTAATCTGGCAAAAAGCCCAGGTTCTGGACCCTGACATTTCTGTGCATAGCTTACTGCAGATCTAGTTGTGCACAATTTTAATGAATACAACTTCGGTTGTTGAAAAACACAATGTCAGTAAAAAACACCAAACATTTTAATCATAAATGAGCTATAACAAAACATTTGAGCAGCTGCATTGAATGGCTCTGAGAGCCACTTTCTGAAGCTGAACTGATGGGTGATATTTAGTTTACATAGTGGGTAATACAAAAGGTAAAGTAATTTTGAAATATAATTGCTAATAAAGAGAATAAATAATGTCTTATAAATATGTTAACAAGCCATTCTAGTGATATTTAATATAGACACACTTAAAAGCAGTTAATAATCAGATATTCACATTTAATGATGTTACTGTTTAATGGTGTTTCACTGCTAGATCCCTGAAATTATGTCTGTAAATAATATTACCAACTGTAATCACTACTGTGTTATTGATTCATATTTGAAATTGCCTATGGTGGCAAGAAAAAGACACATATAAAATACTTGCGTAATCAAAATCTATATTAATGGGAAGTTATGATGTGAGGGAGGTATTTTTTGTATATAGACGATTTGGGTGTTGGTGTTCAGCTTAGTAACTTGGTAGCTTTCAGTAGGGGATGTTAAAAATCTTCTTAGGACGATTAATTTTAAAGCTAATCATATAACATCAGAATTTTCTGAGAGGAAAAGATTTATATAATCAGTTATTTTTCTGAAAACCTCTTCAACCTGTGAAACTGCTCGGTGACTAAGAATGAACCAAAAGCCAATACATATAATTATTCATCATGTGAGTGGAGTAATTTTTATTGAGATAATGACTAAAGATAAGTAAGATTTAAAAAAAAAATCTTTTATTTTTCTGAAGATTGTAAAGATTTCATATCACTGCAGAAAATATTCCTGAGTACCTCTGTTCTGTGAGCAAAATTTCCTCCGAATAAGGCTTTGAACAGATGCCCTCTTTTGCATATTACTGTGACAATGGAAGAGGCACAGGTGGTACTAGGGGACTCCTTGCCTTGACATCCTGTCAGCTTAGTCATTTCAACAATGGCTTCTGCATCTTTGTCAGTCAAAATGCACCAGATTAGCTCAAATGTTTAAGCAGCAGATCTTTGCTACCTAGTTCACTCTGAAGAGGACAAGGGTAGTGTCCTGAAGACATGCTCTGAAGAGCCATGCAACGGGAATGGACTAGGAGTAAGTCAGGGAGTCCCTGAGGAGGAGTTTTCTTCTTTTCCATCATCACTCCTGAGTCCAGAAATGAACGTCTGCCTGCAGTCCAGTTGTGCAATATGGCCTTCGAGAAGTGGGATGGGACGGATCGGCTCCAGCTATAAGGGAACTCCACCCTGAAAAACCCTAGTAGAGTGACTCGTCCTTCACCACTTGCATCTGACGTGCAGACTGAGAAAGAAAAAAAGATATTCAGGGAGTGGAAAAGAGATAGTGCAGCAACCTTGTAGCAGTGGTGCCAACTTGTCTAACTAGGAGGAAGGTCAGGTAGTTTTCACATACACCTAATTCCCTCTCTCTATTTCCTTCTGCTCTCTTTCTCTTTCAGATACTACTGGTCCTGAAGGTCAGAAATTTCTATTACAGGAACCTGTAGTATTTTTATGCAGAGAGAATTGTCCTATGTCCTGGAAATTTCTGAAATTCTATAACAAATGTTTGAAACAGACATGCTTAAGGTTCTGATTTGCCCACTCTTATTTGTGGTTGCCTTTCCCTTGAGTTCAGAGTCCTCGTGTCACTTGCCTTTGAGAATTAAGATCTTGTGTGTGACCTTCTGACTTTTGTACAGAATTCTTTCACCATGGAGTGCTTTTATGCTGCCAGCATGGAATAAATACACGTTGTATCCAGAGCTGTTAAATGCATTATGTGAGAGAGCTTAGAAATATGAGTTGTATTTAAAAGAAGAAGGTTACCTCACCTGTACCCCTAAGAATCATTTAGCCAAGTGAGAGGCATAATGGGGATCATTTATTGCTATTTAATGTAAACAACAAAATTCCTAAGTAATGACAAAATATGCTCTGACAGGTGAAGCACGAGTGTGAATCTTTGTCTGCAATTTGTATGGCTTTTCTGACATACAAGCCAAGTGTAGCTACAATCTGTCAGTATCATTTGAACTGTTGTATTTGCCAACCTCGTATCAGCAGTATGGTGGAAGAAAGCAGGCAAAGACTATTTCCTGAACAATACCATGCTACATTATTGTAGGTACAGTGTAGATTAAACAGTTAGTATGAAACAGCCTGTAACTGTGTATACGTATTCAAAGCCCATTGAAATCAATGGAAGGAACTCAATAATTTCAATGTTCCTGGAGGAGGGATAGCATCTACAGAAGTGCTAAAGTCCCACATACTTCTACCAAAGACTGGGGAGTGCTTTAGAAGATTTTATACAGTTCTTAAAGCTTCCTTTTCTTCCCTTGATTTCAATTGCACTTTGGCTTTAGAAGCTTTGATCTCATTTAAAAATAAGATTTTCTAATATCACTTGCTTTTAACTCTGTAGTTGATGTTTTAGCACTGCTAATTTTCTCTCTCACAGCTTTTTGTCTTTCTTTTCACATAAATGCTTACATTTTAACGTTTTTTCACACAAAGTGTTTGCAATAACTTAACAAAGTGGCCTATAAATCTCTCACTTCAGATAACATGACTTTTATAAGGCTCATTTAGTATTTTAGAATCCTTGAATCACAGAAGTGTTGGGTTGGGAAGGGATGTCAGGAGGTCGTTAGTCCAACCGCCTGCTCAACACTGAAGTCAGCTCAGGATTTTCTACAGTCAGGTCTCGGAAACCTCCAAGGTCAGAGATCCCACTGCATTTGCGAACATAATTTCTAGAGCTTAATTGCTCTCCTAGAAAAAGTTTTCCCTTTGTGCCCTTTCCTTATATAAGTGTCAAACTGCCCTTTGTAGAAAAACAATGAGAGATTGCACAAATAAGATGATTAAATTAATGCAACTAAGATATCAGGTGGCTGTCCCACAAATATTTGCAATAGTAGGAAGACAACTTAAGTAGGTTGAATTAAAAAAGAAAAAGCTGTGGTCATAACTTTGTGTGCGTGACCTGTCTGCATTGATTCCCCATTTTCTATCACATCTGGAACCTTTGCACTTTATTCCTCTCCTAACACTAATTTTTACATGTCGTGTTTTCACCAGCAAAGCTTTTATTGATTCTTTATATTTTATTGCAAGTGCCCTCAAGGTTTCTCCCTACTCACATTTAAAATAGAGGAATATATAAAAGTCCACTTTTGTATTGCTCCTTAAAAGCCACCTGTGCCAGAATATTTTCAGACCACTGAAGACAAATACTGGGTTAATCAGTCTTTGTGCCATGATTTCTGATTATCACATTGTCCTGGTTTCGGCTGGG
>NW_009242781.1:0-4749 GCF_000690835.1 Fulmarus glacialis | reverse complement strand
GACGTGGGAGGTACGTGTGGCTAGAGGCGCGCATCAGCAGGCGGCGAGGGGGAGCAGTTCAGGTGGGAGCTCTCTAGGGACAGCCAAAGCCACGTCCTGCGTGTGGTCCATGTTCCCTCCTCGAAGGGGCAGGTCTGCGTTTTGCAAGTGAGCAGCTCGTCTCGGGTGAAACATCCTCCCTGTGCTGACACGTCCTTTGTCTGCGTTTTGCCTGCAGTGGCTGAGGAACCCAGGCCCCCATCACGAGAAACGGACTCTCTTTGGAGACATGGTGTGCTTCTTGTTTATCACTCCACTGGCGACCATCTCTGGCTGGTTGTGTCTACGAGGAGCAGTGGACCACCTGCACTTTAGTAGTAGGCTGGAAGCTGCTGGCCTCATTGCACTCACTGTCGCACTCTTCACTATTTACCTCTTTTGGACCCTAGTAAGTATTGGTTTTCTGTTCAATTCACAGCAATAAGGGAAAGAACAAATCAGAAAATGAATTACACAGAGTGCTGTAGAGCGGGTGGACCATGGTACAAAGCATTGCTTATATTTACCTTCTGTACTGATAAACTTAAGTTACATCTGCAAGAAACCTCTTGGTTCCACACCGCTCAAGTTCTCTGGAAAACCGGAAAGACAGTTTGCCTTTGGGGTCAGTAATTCCCAAGTACCAGAGGGGATACCAAGAGGGAGAGAAGGAAGTAACATGGAGGAGTTCAAGACAGATGCTACAAAGGAGTGACTTTCATCAAAAATAACGTGCAAAAGGTGAAGGCACAGTGCACAAAAAACTTGTAGGTGAACAACCTTGCTGCCACAGAGGATTCAGATTTTATTCTAATCCAACATCTGGCTAACTTTACAATTCAAAAGCCTTGGATGTGGGTGCATCCCATGCTTTCCCCATTCTTCGTGCTCGTGACGCTGTAGGAAGTCCATGGCAGAACACACCTTACACCCAGGTCTGTAGAAATGTAGCTGCCTTTGCAGTGCAGATTAAATCGCTGCCTTATTCCCATCCTGCAGGCAGGTGTGCCATCACTTGTGCGCCCATCCATCCTAAACGCCTCTTGTTTTGCCCCAAGTTGTTAAACTGAGAACAGTTCCTGGCCCCAGCACACCAACAAACAGTTGGCCCAGCAGAAATGAAGGGAACCCAGAGGACATCTGCCAAAATAAGTGTTTATCAAGCCATGGTCCAGCAGTTCACTGAAAACCCCAGGTTGCTGTCGAGTTTGACGTTTCACACCTCTGGCTCTGGTAGGGGAAGGAGAACAGAACAGCGGATGCAGACAGGGAGCATTCACACTAGCAGGGTAATGCTTTTGCGACGGTGCGTGGCTGGGCTGCCGTGAGAGGAAAAGCTCATCTGAGCCTGTGCTGCCCTGGGTGGGGGCAAGGCCACCCTGCCTGTGGTGCTGGCACAGCCACTAATCCCGCAGGGCCAGCGCCCAGCCCTCCCCCTCAGCGGGTATGGCCACACGCTGCAGGGCTGATCAGTTTTTGGTCAGCGTAAGCCGCTGAGGCAGCGGCACTTGAAGAACTGCCTTAGCAGAGCTAGCCCACAGCAAGCAACCCCTGTGCTGAGCCCAGAGTAAGCTTGGAAAAGGGGAGGTGGGGGGACACACAAAACCCCACGCTACCTAACAACTGGCTCCAAGCAAGCTGTGAAAGGTAACATCACATCTACTTCATTCGTAACAGTGAAACCCCGTTTCACCCAGAGAGGACCGCAGGCTAATTTTAGCAGCGCACAACAGTACAGAAAGCTCAGGGGTTTGCCTCAGCCTCCTGCAGTTTCTCTTTTTGTTGTTTCTGCTTCCATTTTCTGGGAAGCAGCAGTAGCAGCACTCCCCTTTGACAGGGTGGCCATTTACTCCAGCAGTGAGGTGGCACTTGTATTTCCTGCAGTACTGTGTGTAGACATGTCTGTCAGGTATTCAAGCAAAGGTTGTTCCAATTTCCTTTGTGTATGACTGCCTTAGGAACCCAAATGCTGTCCAATTTACCTAATACACATAATTCACAAGCACCAAAATGGCTGGAAGTTGGAAAGGGTAGTCTGGCTAAGTACTTGGATTTAATTAACCATGACACGTGGGCATATCTGACCTTGCTCATTAAGACTTCTGCAGCATCTCAGTTCCAGTCCCTAACGCTGTCTATTGCATTTGCATTGTTAGTGGCAAAAATCCCTTCTGTTCACTTTACCCCTTCAAAAGCATACAGAGAAATGCGTTACTGGCACCTGGAGAATATGGCGATAGTAAGCCTGCTGTAAATGCATATCTGGGTTGATTTAACTGAAATACAGTACCTTTAATGTCCACTGCGTTGTAGAAGATGCCATTCCACTCCAGTCTATTACTCAGACCAGTAGGAAGTGTAGGGGCTGACGAAGCACTGTGGTCCTCAGGGAAGGGCGAGGCAGGAAGCCTTTCAGGGCACAGTAACTCTCCTGTTCAGCCTGGGGTTAATTCAGTGGGCAGAGCAGAGAGAGATGGTGGGAAGGGCTCTCGGGCTCTCTTCACAGTACGGAAGGTGCCCTCGTTGCCCTCACAGCATTAGTACTGGATGCAAAAGTTTTGAGGAGGTTGAAGTGTATCTGCAGACTGAGTCAATAGGCTTGAGCGACAGTGTTTTCACACGCTTTCTCAGAGGGCAGATTTGCAAAGTCAAGGTAGAGATTTAAAGCAACTACTTCACAAATGGCCCTGAGCACCCCATACATGGAAGACACGCCCGCTCTCTGCTCAGCGGCCTGAGACCCGTCAGCCATGCAGGAGAGCCCCAGCCTGCATTGGCCTTGGGGAGCCTCCACGCTTCCCTTGCCATGCAGCAAGGAATGGACCCAGACGCAGAAGTGCTAACCCTGTCAAGTGCTTCAGGAGCACCTGCCCTTTAATTTTCGGAAACGGGAGACTCCCATGATAGTTATGGCTGTGCAGGGAATATATTGAGTGCTGTGGGGTAAACCACACACAACGTGGGATGTAATGCTCCTTCGGGTCCTGGGAAAATTAAGGAAACTAAAACTTCATTTTACTTCCAATAAATCAGCTTATTTTCTCTGGAGGCAAAAGCTGGCATACAGATTATTTACACACCGCAGTTATCCCCATGAACAGAGAACAGGAGAAATGCTATTTTTAGCATCCAAGAAGCTATTTTATCCTTTCCCCTAAACCAGCCAAGGTCTCCATAAAATGCTGCTGCTTTTTCTCTGCATTTAATCACTCTAACTGATGTACACATACACAAAAAGCCTGCTACTCCCAAGCAGAAACCTTCAGCCACAAAACAGAGATTGCTATTTAAACCCAGAATTCAGGGCCACACTCTGCTTTCTCTTGCACGCAAGTAATCTTGACTCCTGTACGATCAAGTAGCGGGTTGGAGTACAACGGGATTTGGCCCTATAGCTTCCAGTATAACATAGCAGCTGGTTTAAAACAAAGGCTAGCCCAAGTTAATTCAGATTAAGTTAGAAAGATAGACACCCTCCTTGCTATCCCATTGAAGAGGCGAACAAAGGAGTTTAGTGTGCCAGGGACCGAGGTAAATCTGGCCTTTGTTCCGCATCTCAAGAGTTTTGCATCCAGTGCAGCAGCTTAGGGTGAGCAACCATGGCTCTGCTGAAATTCAGTAGCTGACATCCCCTGGAAGCTGCCTTCAGGCAAGAACCCATTGTAAACAAGCTGTCAAAATTACCTAGGAGATCCTGTGAAAAAGCCTTAAACAAACAAGCAGTTAAAGCCTGGCTTAACCATGCAGCCCTTCCTCAAAGAATCTTATGTGTTGCTACTTGAAAACTCAACTTAAAACTCTAGCTCACTCCTCTGAAGCAGTCACTGCACCCTGCATGGCATTCATCTTTGCAGGTGGTTCCCCCCGCCGCTCCCTCTGCCACATGCTTTCTGCTGATACTGCAGCGCCTTTTTAGAGAGAGATTTCTCATGTTCCTTCATACACAATGTTCCACAAAACGAAGATGCAGGCTGCTTTACCTTCAGGGGGAGCAGAGGAGATTGAAAGGTGGGGAATCAATTCATCTGTTGGAAGAGGCAACTGCTTAGCGAACAAAAGCTCTGTAACAAGGCTTCCCCTCGTTAACAGCAGACAGCTGTATAAAGATCTAACAAAAGTCCCCCAGAAAGTCTTTTTTTGCCCCTAGTAGGATTTTATAGAAAGGTAAATAACTTATTTAGTTAGAAGCACCCCTTTTGCAGTAACAAAAGGGTTTTTGAAGGATACATTCATAGGCACGCACATTACTTAACATCCCTCACTGGCAGCCAGCCTGTCACTGCTGTAGGGGTAGGAAAGCAGCAGCGCAGCCCCTTTTGACAGTGGCACGCTGCCGCTTCTCTGCAAACAGAGTCAGCAGCATCTTCCACCCACCTGCGCAAACAAGCATGTTACCTCCAGCCTTTATGGCACCCTCTGACCTACAGCAGTGGCACAGGTACATACAGACCAGCGACAAACGACCGACTGCACGAGAAGACAGAACAGCGAACGAGACAAGGTTCCTCCTGGGCTCACTGCGTGGGTCCCTCCTGCCCACAGCTCAAGAACACGGTAATTGTCACGTGGCACATTTCACCCAAAAGGTCCCACGCCAGTCTACAGGGGGGTTTGGTGGTGGTGGTGGTTTTTGTTTTTTTAAGAAGTGCACACGTACATCATCTTACACAGACTTGACTCTCACTACACTTGGCTGTCACTAAAATAAGCAGTAAACTATTTAAAAAAAAA
>NW_009242780.1:0-4809 GCF_000690835.1 Fulmarus glacialis | reverse complement strand
AAAAAAAAAAAAAAAAAAAATCTGTTTAACATACCTAATCAGGATTTAAAATAAGAATTCATACAGGTTGCACCCCAGGGTCAGCAAAAATGCTTGAGTCAGAGTGCGGAGTCTGACAGAGAGACAGATACAGAAGCCCTTGAAGCTTTCCACTCTTCGGGTGATGGAAAAAAGTATTTACTTTTACACAACAGCAGAAATCATCCTGCTAGCAGTGGAACCAATTTTCAAATGCCAAACTGCTTGTAAATACACATTCAGTTTTACATCAAAGGACTACAATGTGCTTTTGGTGAAAGAAAATTAATCCCACCAACCTTTACTATGAAAACATGACAACCATCCTGTATCAGCAACCTCGAAAGACTAGACTTTTTCTTCTTTTCTTTAAAACCTGCTCTGAGGAAAGTCATGACTAGGTTTGCAGGGCAGAAAGAGAAATGCACATGCAACTTCTGATTTGGATTTTTCCTGGAGAAGAAGATTACACAGTTCATACTAAAAGGATTAAACAGGCAAGTTGTGATGTTAACACACATGCTTATGTTTAACAATTACACATGATCAAACCCTCAGTTTTAGATCAGATCCAAATAACAGATCCAATAATTTCAAAAGTGAAATACGTTTGAACACTAGGCCAAGGTTCAAAACAAACTGGAGAAAAAAATGCTGTCTACATATCATCTATGCAGTCCACAGAAATATTTTCGGGTTTTTTTTGTAAGACACAAACACAAGTACATACAGCCATAAAATAGTTAACTGTGCCCCAATGAATTATGAAACAGTAATATGCTCAATGAAACCACTTGAGTCCCACAGTTACAACCCTGCAAACACGCTTGAGGCCAGACAGGCAGCAAGTGCTCTGCATCACTGATAAAAGATCAGGTAATGTAGTACTGACGTACTCCTCACTTCAGGAAAGGCACACCTAAGCACCAACCCATAGATATGGAAAACTGAACAGCAATTTGAAACTTCCCACTTTATTCTTGACTTCACCACTGGTTTTAGAAACGCTACTGATGAGATATATTCCCATAAGAACCCAACAACTTAAAAATGAACAGTTTGACAAATAATGCATTTTCAGTCATTCCTTTCAGGCATTCAGGTATTGCTTTGTCATTGACTAATATCAGCAGACTAGAAAAATGACAGGTTGTGATGTAGCAATCACTTCACAATTATTTTGTAATTCATATATTTTTATGGTTAGCTGAAAGGACAGAACAAGATCTAGAGCAAAATCAATTTATACCACCTCTCCTGTCTCAATCACTTGAGCAGGACATGGGAGTCTACTTTAATAACGGCTTCTCCTTCACAAGTGACTAGATAGCAAAAGTGATTTAAAAATCTGACATGAGATACAAAGGCTTTAAAAAGCTCAACCTTCCAATAACTATTAGACTTTTAATATTAATGTATGATCTAGAAATTCTGGACTGCACTTAAAAAAAAACCCAAAACAAGCCAAAGCCAACCAAATGGAAACAGTATATGCGGGAAACCCCAACAGTCTCCCTCATTCCTCCACCTTCAAAGCAGCCTCTTCTTTTTAAGAAAATTTCTTGGTTTCCATTGCTACCACAAATGTTTTTTTATTACAAAAATACAAGAGTAACAACCTTTTACTATCTGTGAATTGCACTGAGTATTTTTTTAATTAAAATGTTGTTTTGAAGAAAATAAAGTTTCACCAACCATGATGCTTTAGATATGTATGCCAAAGGAAATTATGAGAGACCTTCTGCCATTTTATGTGAAATATGTGAAAAACATTCCTATTGGTACAAAGGATTTCTTTAATGTTGAATATTGGCAGCATATACAAACTGAAGGCATCTTCCTATACAGAAGAAAACAAAAGTGATTTGATGGTATCTGTGGAATTAGCATGAAGATGAATAGTAATTTTAAAGACAATTCTCCATTCTCTAAGTATATGGAATTAGAATAAACTCCACTATCTATGCAACTCTGGGAAAAAACACATCATGGATTTTCATGAAGAACCCAGCTTCAAAGTCTTGAAGACAGAGTCTCTGAGGATTCTGTAATCCAACAGAAATATCATGGGCATTCATGTACATCTCTGATTGACAAAAGGTGGGAAGAGAAGTAACCCTCTCTACTTGCTCCATTTTCTTTTACTTATCCCCTGAATCTCTGCTATTGGCTCCTGTCAGAAACAGGAAAACAGCTTATATGAAACTTAGGGACAAACCAGAACCTTTATTCTAACATGTACAATAACTGGTGTCCAGACAAAGGGGACTGACACTAAGAAATCAGCAAAGATGGAATGTCATTTTAAATTGTCTGCCAAAAAAACCCCAAACAACCCCATAGGAAAACATCACTGTACAATGCCAAATAAAGCATTGCATCAGTCTATTTCAAAGGCATTTAAAGAGATTATAATCTCTAAAAAGCAACCTTCAAGACAAGGCAATATATCATCAAAATAAGGATCCTTCCATTTCAAATGAAACTGTTTTGTAGAGCTATCTACAGAACAGAAGTTACATTTCTTCCACAGTCTTCATTAAAGTTTTACCTCCTTTGAAGAAGCAAGGGAAATTTGTGTCCTCAATGCTAACTTTAATTAGCTTCAAACTGTGAAACTGTGCAGTGCATAGCATGTAACAGTATAGCTTTGGACAAGAATTTTACTACTCGGTTACATAAACCCCAACAAATGAGGTTATGGTGGAAACACTGTCAGAGTATCAAATTCGCATCTCTTCTTTATGGGTAGCAACTGGTATAATTTCTGCTTTTTGTATCAGAAAATACTCATAGGGAAGGGTGGGGGAGGGATAAAGAACAAAAAGAGAATTTTTTTTTTTTAATGCATCGTAAACACGCAATGCCTCCAGCCTGATGCAAAACACACAAAACATCTGCTGCATATTAAATGTTTTATTACATTATTTAGCAAGAGCACTCAAATATTCTATTCACATTAGTAACCACATATATCTTCAGCGTCTTGCACTATTTCCCTGCACCATGCAATGGTAACCATCTACCTCTTCAACATAAGAGACAAAAATTCCTCTTCGCTTGCCAGCAACAGACAGGCTTGGGTTTGTTTAGCCTGAATTATTACTGAGCACTGATGAACTGTCAGCATTAACAGGTCATAAGATTCTTGCTTCAAACTGAGATAATCATACCATTAACAAGTTGGGTGCTGCATTGTTGGTATTAAGAGCAGTTAAACTCAGGTCACCTTTTGCTCATTTTGGGCGATTAAAATTTCCTCTGCATTTCTTCAAACAAACATCAATGGAACACATATAATATGTTTGGTCTCATAAGCTATTTTACTATTAAATAGTACCTACCATATTAATGCAGAGGTCTTGAGAAAGATTTTTAGTAATTGCAGTTCAAACTCCAGACACTCAAGAGCAACTTTATGGTATGCAGTACTATTAATATTTGTTCAATATATGAAGATAGGATGCACTTTGTGAGCATGCCCATCTCTCACATACGAGAAAGGTTTCCTGTAACATCAGCTTCCTTAGTGCAAGTGTACATCAGGGTCCTCACTGATTAATTGCTACCATCAAAAAAAAAAGGGTTGTACTACATGACATCACCTATGAATTATAAATAATCAGAAAAGTGAGATCACTGCAAAAAGTCTCAGAGGAGCATCTCCCATCTGACAGTTGTGTAAAGGGAGGAATATTTCCCTCTGCAGGAGGAAGCACAGGCACCAGAGCCCAGCTGAATGATAATGCAGCGAAATGCTAGAGACCAGTTGCAATTTGAGACTACCTCTAGTGTTCCTGTTCTGCTTTTTAGGTTCGGTTGTGTATGTATGCATGTATGCATACATGACAGAGGACTGCTACTGGAAATCCTTTCAGAAGCAGAAATCCTGCCAAAGCTAATTACTCCCCTTTCTTAGAAACTGTCACTTTGATTTCTCTTCAGAAGCAAATGGTCTAGACAGACAACTGAATAATTACTAAACAGTCAACAATCTGTCCTCTACTGATGGATTCTCCCTATGCAGCAGAATACCAGAGAGTCGGGAACAGGCAGCAGAAGAGCAGCTCAGAACAAAGGTTCTGTGTCACCAGGACCAGCTGCGAAAGTCACATCAACCAAATGGTGCTCAGAATAGGGAAAAAAATGACTCAAAATTATCAGAGCTCAACCCAGAAAATTTTCCCCTGTCAAACTACAATTCCTTATTATGCTTGCACCATGATCTATCTCATGATTTGTGTTACAAGCTGTCCTCTCCCTAATTCCCTACTCATTTCTCTCTTGGTTATTTCACATCACCAAGGTCTACCTCTCCCCGCCTTGTCTCTTTTTGCTCTCCATTTTTCCGCCATAGCTTCCCATTTTCAAATCTAAACTGACAGAGTCTTCGTAAAGCTTATACCACATAGTTGGTTACTGTGATATGAAAGATTATACTGGATCTCTGGTTTTAGTCACTTCTCCAAAATTTCCTGTCTCTGGATCATGTGCTAGTATTTCCAACATCTCCTCAGTAGGAAAAATTACTGTAAAACCACCACTGCAAAAAATAAGCAGTGTTTGAGATAGGAAATATTCTACTCCAGACAATTTTCCAGTGTATTTGGGAGAGACATGAGGAAGTAGTACCTTAAGGGCAACAAGACTGTTTTCCTCTGGTTAGTTACCTTCTTCAGCTGGTTCTAGTTGCCATCAGAAGTTACAGGAACATGAAAAAGCAGAACTTGACACCTGTGCCATGTCCTTACAAGGCAATGGCATAAAAAAAAAAAAAAGAAAAGAAAAAAG
>NW_009242779.1:0-4881 GCF_000690835.1 Fulmarus glacialis | reverse complement strand
GGGCCCTGGGCAGGGTGGGGGGAGCCCCGAGGGAGACTGGGCGGGGACAGCAAGGCCTCCTGTAGTCCTGACATGACGGGGCAGCTCATAAATTGACCAACCATGATAACAGAAGACTTTATTAGCAGCATCTAGTTGAAAAAAAACCCAGCTGCAAGTAGATATTACAGGTATTACAATAAAATGTTTGTACACCTTAGATATATTTTCAAAAACTGAAGCAGAAAATGAAGCAAAAAGCTTTGTTATGCAATCAATATTGATAAGTGGCAACACTAAAGAAGGGTCACCGTGGCTTAACACTGCTGTGGGTATGTATGGAGAGACCAGTGGAGTAAAATCACGGGGGTGACAGTAGGGAGGCCAACTGAAATGAGCAACTCTTGTTTCCTTATTGACCACCACCTCAGTTTTCTACATTCAAAAAGGCCAAAATTTGCAAAAAAGAATTGTTTACAATTGGGCTGAAGAGATGCTGTCTTTTCCTTCAGTTCCCTGTTGAAGCTTTCCTTCCCTCTTTTGTGAGTGGGAGTGTGCTGTCATTAGTGAAGTAGAAGCCTCAGAAGAATTTGAACCTTTTGAAGGCCTTCACAGTCCACCAGACTTTCACAGATGAAGACAAGTGGGAGAACACTGGAAGGTGTTTACCTGAACGACGGTTAACAGGCCTGTCTACGGGCTAGGCCAGGGACAGAGGCATTAATTCTGTTAGTGGCTGTGTTTGAAATGGATTCAGACCATACAGTAACAAGAGCTTTGTGACAGTAATACTGGATTTTAAATTCACCACGAAGCCTGAAAGCTTTTCAGAGCTTCACTAACTAGAATGTGGCATCTCAGTTTCTCCATAACCTTCAGAGTTCAAAGGATTCCACTATGAACGATACGGGTCTTGATATAAACCAAATCAGAGAAAATGATAATAATAGTTAAGGCCTCAGTCATTATTTTAATTCATTATGCATTCATAATAGGTTCATCCACTATTGCTAACTAAGCAGAAAATGCAGCCACTTTTAATAAATAAGGATGTATTTGAGCAACTTAATTGGCAAATGACTTGAAACAAAAACCTGAAAGCATAAAATTGATCAAATCAAGATCGGTGAAAGGTGCAACAAAATAGTTTGTGTTCACTGGTGGAAAAATAGCTAGTGAAACAAAATCCTGAATAATCTTTAATGGGACTTGAAGTATGTCCAACAAACCAATAAAGTCCTTCACAACAGAGATGTGCAGTCATGCAATAAAGGAATTTAAATAGCATTGCAAAAAGTATTCCAAGTGTAACAGTAAAAGTTAACTCAAGAATTTAACCCAGGTTTGGATTAATAAGAAAGCATTCTTTTAACAGAAAGTCTGCAAACTTAATTGCAGATGAAGAAAAAGGAAATTCTAATAAGTAAATTCACATTATAAATACTACGTGTAACATTTTTAGGCTTTTAGGCTAAACTTTTTAGCCTCTTTATAGGTAGTAGGATTCAATTCTAATATTCATACCCCTCCCTCCCAAAAAAATTATAAACCCTACAAAATTATATTTGAGCAAAATACCTACCTTTTTCATTTTCCTCTGTCTGATACGAAGTGATGAAGGAATGTCAAATACAGCATATGAAAGCAATTAGTCAAAAAGAGAGTTTTAAAGTGAAAACTCTCCAACCTTAAAAAACAAGTCTTTTGATTTTCCTAAGTATTCAGAGAAATAGTTTGCAAATAAATTACAAAATATTAGTACAATTATGAAAAAGCCCCACTCTCCACGTGTAAACAACAAGCTGAGTGTAGAAGAAAATACTGTATATAGTGGCAGTCTAACAGTCTTGAAGAAAACAGTTTAAAATACATACTGTAGAGAACCTCTATATGGGATATGCTTCCAAAGAAAGAAGCAATAGATTCAACAGATTTTTTTTTAAAAAGTGTTTCAGATGGCATGTTTAAGGAAATCTAGGATAAGAAAGAATGGGTCTTACTTTAGTTGCTGCAGAATTAGAACAGGTTGGATCACCAGCAATTGCTGCTACACTGATTGAGAAAGTACTGCCTCTGTAATGCTATTAGTGCCTGGAGGTGTTCTGTCTGACACCAGAGAATTTCTTGCAAAGGACACCTATGCACGGGAGACAGAATGAAGGAGAGTTGTGAACCTCATCAGCATCCCACTGTGTGAGCTTCCCAAGTAGGATACAATTGAATTTTGGATGTCAAGTACTCACAACTCACTGGCAGGCTGCATAATTACATCAAGCAGTAGACTTTAGGCAAGGTAAAATAACTTAAAAGATTAAGTATTGACAGCTGTATGTTTGATATATATTTATTGATACATATTTGAATTTAATTTTTGAATATATGTGGGCATATTGTAGAGTAGGAGATGAGAAAGGGATCTTAGAAGGGACTAAAAGCAACTAATACAGAAGTAGAGCTAAACAGTTCACTATTTTGTTGCCTTGGCATTAAGAAAAAATCAAGGTCTTTGGCTTGCAGACAGCCCTTCAAAATTTGTACAGTCTTGGTGAAATAGAAATCAAGTTAAGGTGTATTTCACAATCAAAAGACAGGCTCAAGTCCAGACTTCAACAAGTCCTGCATTTTTAAAATGGAAAATGAAAACTTATCTTTCTAAGAAGTATGCCTTCATCAAAGCAAACATCATAAAACTTCAGCAAAATCAGTAATGCAAACCTTTCATGTACAAGTAAAATAAATTGAATTCTAAATTAATGACCCTTTCTCAGTGGTCTGAATCATAGCATGACGTTTATGCACAAGAAAAAACTACTATATTCAAATATTAGGCCACACAACAAATCTGTGTTGTTTGGTTTCCATCTTACAAAGCATATTTACCCAGATTATGTGGGCTGCATGCAAAAAGTAGTTTCACTGTGGGGAGCAAAAATCCTCCTTCAGGCTTTTCTATGTCAGTAACAATAACCTCAGGGTTGCAGTTGTCTAAATGGCTACGTTGATAATTTGTTATTTAGATTCTCTGGTTTTCTGTAGCTGGCTTAGCAGGTGACCTGAGATTTAAATTCTCTGGAGCAGGGACCATACATTTATATGTGCATCAACAGTGTGGATTTGATCTTGACTGGAGCTGCAGGCTATGACTGCGATGTAAATGTCAAATCATAATAGAGTAAGCTCAGGCAATTTCTCTCAGAAATAAAACTTGCTGCTTTCAAATGTCACTAGGCTAAAGAAACTTCAGTGTAAACTAATGCTGAAGTCAGTGGAAAATACATTTATCCACAATGTAGCTTCAATATAAGTTATTTAATTGTAAGGCATATAAAAAATTTATTAATCCAGTTACGCTGTATTCTTCACTCTAGCAGGACTATGCCATTTGAGAGGAAAAGGCTTAATGGATGCCTATGGAATTGCCACACTTTCCTTCTGTTTCTCGGGCACTCTTTGCAATTTCTGGCCAGGCAGAGTCTAAAAATAAATAAATAAATGTAAATAAATAATATAAAACCCATAGTAACATCTCTAAACGTAATCTTATGTATTAAATCAACCATAGTGTACACTCTCTTTTTAGAGAGGTCAAGGTCTCAAATGTCTTGTACATCATCAGTGTGATTTCTGGTTCATCTCCCCTCAGTGCAAGTTCAGAAAAAAAGTATGTCACCTTTATGAGGAATGATAATAAGTTGGAAAGATTTCATCTGTTGTTTAAACTCTTTAGAGCTACTTACCCAGAATCTCTAATAGCTATGGTGCAATTTAATTACAAACCACAGATCTTAGTAGTCCAATCTCAACGAGTGAATGGAAAGAACTCTGTATGTATGATCTTGTTCACTTTTCTTGTGGGCAGCCTTTTACTCCTGGCTTTTTTTAGGCAATTTAATTTGTTGCTGTAGTTGGAAGAAGTCACCATCCTCTCTCTTGCAGCTGTAGGTCTTGTTTGCAGAACAAAGTTAAGAATTTAAATGTGAATTATACTAGGACTATGAAGAGAAAATTATATATGATATGAAGTACAGAAGTATATATTTGAGTCGATACATGTGAATCATTTTGTTTTCTGGAATATGTATACAGTCACTCTCCTCAATGGTGTCCCATAAATGGTTAATGTTTGAATTTCATAGCAAGTAACTACGTAAAAATTAGATACTGCTAATTTGGAATCACAGATACAAAGTCCATTTATCTAAGTTAAATAGCTGCCATGATTAAAGGGCAAGAATTGAGAGAAAAATATGGGAAGTCACAAAGTCTTACAGAATACAAAAGAAAAAGATGTGCTATGATTTTCTTATCTTTAGGTGGACTATTGCATATTTTGAAAAGTTTTGTCATTGACTTCAATGAAAGAAGGTTGAGGCCTCTAGTACTGAGCTGATACATGCTGGCTTCAGGGGCTAATGTCTTACTTAATGAAAGATGCATTTAGGGCCCTGGTCTTATACCTACTTTTTTCTTGATCTTAAAGTGGGTAAAGTTGGTTGGGTGCACACTTTCTTGGATTCACCAGTAGCAATACTTTAATAAGCACTGCTGTCACTCACTACCACTCTAAGCTCCAACCTTTGAATTGGACAAGCTGGATCCTAAGGCAGGACTTGATACGTGTGTCTGCTGTAACAGTTTGTTCCATACACCTTTGTGAGGAAAGGGAAAAGTTAACAGGAGGAAGCACATCTCCGCCAAGCTAAGGCTTTTATGTAATTCTGTCTACTTCTTCCTAGCTTACAAAAGGCTTTGTCTCAATAGCTTTGAATTAAATCTGTGATGTGTGATGTCTTACATCTACTCTGATTCAGCTATGAAGCCTTAGCAAAGAGAAAAATTAATTGAATGTAGGTTCTTGGTGTTGTGTCTAGCAGTGTTTTCCTGGCATATTTATAGAATCAT
>NW_009242778.1:0-4794 GCF_000690835.1 Fulmarus glacialis | reverse complement strand
TGGCATGCTGCCCTCAGGCTTATCTCTAGCCAGCCTGGAAAAAGGTAACACTATAAGCTATACAGCTCAATTGGTTATGGTAAGAGAATTGTACTCAGTGACAAAACTGCCCCAGCAGAATTATTTTATTGATAAATTAAACCAGAGCAGACTCTAGAAAATATGTGAATAATTTTGCCATGTTAGGATTGATAGTAATTAAGGTTTTCTGATTTTCCTGTTATTCTGTCTGTTCTTTTTTATGTTTCTGGTGTTTTTAGAATTTCAATGACCACATTTCCAACTGCACTGGGTAAGTTATAGAGTAAGTTGATACATTTTTGTGAAGTTTCTGTACTGCGTATATGACAGATATGAAAGAACTTTAATTCTGGAGAGGGTAAAATGAGCAGCACAAGTATGTAGAGATTTTTTTTGTTGAATCTCTTTGTTTAACCTCAGAAATGTGCTAATGAATTGCTCAACAAATGAGTGCATACACCAGTACCTGAAACTCATGGGAACAGATTTGCGAACTTGCATCTGTTGCTGTTGTTAACATGTTTTTAGTTTGTCTTGTGTACAGAACAATCCTGCAGCAAATTTGGCCTGTAACTTATTTATCTATGTTAATGTTAATGAGCATATGTGTATAGCTACATATTACTAGTCTGTGGCTACTTCTGGAAGAAAATAATTTTCCCCCGTGCTAAACCCACAAGAACAATGCATGTATGGCTTTCTGCAGCAAAAGACTCTTAATGCTATATTGCACTTTCCTTGCTTTTTTCACTATGATATGATATTACAATATTTCAAAAATAATCGTGTGTATTTTACATTACAGTTCATAAATCACCCTTGAATTGTTACCCAAACATTTCCTTATAGGGATACAAAATTCTTGGATTAACATCTGTCCAATAATGTTTTGGGCTTGTATCAGCAATCCAAAACAGTTACAGCAGAAATTAAATTTCAATTATCGTTCCTAGTAAGAAAAGGTGATCTCTGGTACATGCATGTAAGACCTTCTGCTAACATAATCCATGTACTGATTATAATATTGAGCTTGATGTGTTCAATATTATGACTCTGTTTCTTCAAGAGGTCCCTATTTTTCTGCTAATGTGTGCTGCTTTCTGCAGCCCAAATAACTGAAAAAGATAGTGGGACGTTTGCAAGCAGAAGCACTTGCTCTCCAAGGGCCACTAGAGACTCAGGTGTTACTGATTTGTATGGACAGTCCGCACATCCTTAAAAAAAATACATGGCAGCAATGAAATGCTTGGTGTCTGGCACCTCGGTAGAGATGGAAACAGGCCTGATGTTGTTGCCTATGCTGGTGTTTGTGATGGCAGAGCAGCTTTCTCTGCCAACAGCAACCAGCCCCTCTCAGGCTACTCCCTTTTACAGGTAAGCACGCTCCAGCTCTGCCACAGTCCTAGCAAATGTGAGCTGGTTCTTGTGTCTGGTCATCTCAGAGCGCAGCCAGGTCTAGCCCACAGGGACTTACAAAAGGTGGTGTCAATAAACCATTCATTTCACTGTCCTTAAAAAATCCACGCATATGATCATACTAAGGAGAAGGGAAGCCTTCAGGCAGAAGGAACTGGGAGGCTAAAGCCAACTGTTCGCAGTGTGGGTTTAGTACGTGATGGAAAACTGAACTATCAAGTACCCTCAAGATCAGTTTTAACTGCCATTCCCAGCATAAGCACACACTAAAACAGCCTAGCTCAAGCACTGGACACCCTGAGAAGGAAAATTCAGACATGCATGATAACATATTGCCAGGCCAAGCTCTCACTCAGGTGATTTGGATGCAGCAGGTGCAAGGCAGGATTGCTGCAGTCCAGTCGATCAGCAGGTGTCCTGTACATGACTCTTCCTATGCACTTGGTAGACGTTTCTGATGCTGGAGCCAGGATACAGCTGTTTCAGACATCATGATGTTTGGCAGGTATAAACCTTAGCTTCACAAGACAGACATGACCTAAGGATGCTGAAGTAACAGGGATTCTAAAAAAATTCTGGGAAACATGGGAAGAAAAGAAACACAGACCAAATCCAAGTAAACTTTGAGAAGCTACTATGAAATGTAAATCCACTTCTTTATTGTCTTCTTATTCTACATCAGTAAATTTGTATTTTGGAGATAAAAGATGAATAGAAATGTACTGAATTTTCCAAAATGCCTCAATGTCTGTTTGTGCGTACTTTGATGTCAGCACACAAATTAATAACTATGGCAATTTTTATTACAAAGTATACAGATTCTGTGTCATAATAACATTGCTTTTGGTGCAGTGCCCAGTTGTTGCCAGTGGCCAACAGTAGGTGCTGGCGAGGAGAATAAAAATATCAAGCAGATGATGACATTCCTCAGAATAATCTGGTCTCCAGAAGCCAATGACTTCTTCACTGGAGGCAGTTTCATAGTCCCTGACTAATAGTTCTTACATGAATGTGTGTAATTGCTTTTAGACTTTTGACATTGTGTTGAAATTAATTCAAGAGGTTAAGTGGATGTCGTGTGAAGAATACCTCCTCCTGTTCACTCAGAACTTGTCATGTCCTGATTTCCTCTGATAGCCCTCCGTTGCCGTATTGTGGGAGAGTTCAGAGAGGCGAAGTACTGGAACAAAAAAATAACTAAAAAAAAGTTTTAGACTGATGTACTTCTCAAGAGTCCTTATGGAGTCTAAATAAAAGCCTAGTTATCTCCTTTGGCCAAATGTGAGAACTCTCAAACCTGAAGATGTTTGAAACCAGGGCCCAGCTTTTGCATTTTGTACCCATTTCTAAGGAAAACACAGTCTCCAAGGCACATTTGTGACACAGGAGCTGAAGCCACTCTCTGGGTGGTTCCTGTGAACTGCTCTGAGGAGCTGTGTTGCACGGTCATCCTCAATTCGGAGGGCAGAAGGCATGCAGAATAGCCAGTGCAAACCTGTGCTGCGGGTCGGAAATAGTTTCCCTCAAAACATTTGAAATAGCAGACACAGCTGGCGATCATTTCCTTTTCCAAACAAACATCACAACCTGATCTGGCTCTTCAGACACATTAAAATTCCATTTTCTTCAAAAATTCATCCAAAGTAATATATTAGAGAAAATATCTTAAAAGCACTATGACTAAAAGGGCTCTAGGGAAACAAGATTAACTGATTAGACATTTTTGTGTAGTTTGATAATTCTGCAATTCTTATTCTCATATTTTTGATACATCTAAAAGTTAAGTATTCATTACTCTATAAATAGCTTGTCAGCTAGAGAAGCAGGGTGAGAGGCCATATATTATTTGGTTGATTTAAAAAATGTGCTCTATTCTAACTCCTACAGGTATCCATGAGTACGTGTAGCTTTTGAGGGAAGGTCTAGTGAAGGCCTCTGTCTATTTATTCATCTCAGCATCCCTCAAACAACAATTTTTATCCACATGAAGGAATAGCTCACAGAAGGATGTGATAGGGACTGGCAGGCCAAACCTAAATCAATATTCCTTATTTTATACTGAGCCTGGAATGAATCTATGGAGAGACAGCAAGGATGATCTATGAAGAATGGTAGCTGCAAGGTCAATAAGCCTTTGAAAGACAACCGTTGCTAAAAAACATTGCTAAAAACTATTTGCGCCCTTAATGCTCCACTGTCTGAGAAAACTGTGAAACGAAGTCCTGCTGCAGTACCTCTGAACTTGAGGCTTTTGTAGCTGAGCTCTCAAAGCTGTAAGTAGGGATGGTATGTAGTCCACACAGGTCAGAGATCTTCTACCCTTTCCTCAGTCTAAGATCATATGGATGGATATATTTACTTACAGAAGTGTGCTGCTCTCAGGACGTACTAGGCAAACACTGTGAGAAGACATTGATTTTCAGTGGATTTGCACTCGAATGCAAAGATTTCTGAGAGTAGTTCCCTTAGTTTTGTTGTCCTCTCTAAGACTGTTCAACAACTGGGAATATCTCTTAGCCACCATCTTGTAACCAGCTGCTGCGATATTTGGAGTTGACCACCAAATGTTTTTGTCCTACTCAGCTTGAGTAAACCTATGGCATCCTTTTCTCCCAGCCTGCCTGCCTCCAGCCTGTCTGTCTGATTTACTGCCCGTCTAGAACAAACAGTTTCAGTCTTCAGTCTCCTCCAGATGCTTGCTGCCTTCTTTTCTCACAGCCCCCTTTAAATTTACTACATAAATTAACATTCTCTACAGGTTTATTATTTCCTAGCAATAATAAGACTTCTATAGCTTGAAGAAGAAAACATTCTGCCATGGCATGCTCCCCGTGAAGAAAAGCTCTTCTAGTAAGTGCTATATACTGCTTCTGCCACAAAGTTTAGAAATGTGAAATAAAACAATGAACTGCTTTTAAAAGTGATAGCCTTGTTCAAGTATTGTTTTCTGGACAGAAAGTTTGCTTAGGTACAAGCATTGTTTTGGGTTCCAGTAACATATTTGTATGTCATCTACTCTGTAAGCCAACCTCCACAAATTATACATACAATTTTAAAACAAGAGGTTTGTATGAACATAAGGCCTGTGATAGTGCATGTGGTTTGTATTTGGATACTTCAGCACCTTTTGTTGAAATGATGTATAGAATCACATGTGTGGCAGCCAAAGTGGGACATTTGACTCTGTGCAGCCTGTGAAAGAGGACTTTTACATAGGAGTGAACCTAATTGCTTTTGCTGGAAAGAGATAGATGCTTATACAGCACATAAGGGAGGTGCTGAATCTGGTAGCCTGACAGAGGTGAAGCTGCCGCAGCTCCATACCCTGGGTCCAACCAGTAGTGAGGCTGAGCATGT
>NW_009242777.1:0-4805 GCF_000690835.1 Fulmarus glacialis | reverse complement strand
GATCTCGGCTTTCCAGCCCGGGAAGCGAGGTGAAGCCGTTTTCCCAAGAGCGCTGTAGTCTCTGCCCTGGACCGGGGACTCCTCTAGGGACGTCTGTCTTTAGGACTGGGGCTAAGACCCCCCTCAGAGAGAGGCGACAGTTAATTTTACAGTGAAGGAATCGTTTGTACATGTTGGTTTTGCAAGCGGGTCCAAAGCGAGCTGACAGCACCGCTGCCACAAGCGCCGCGAGGGTTCTCCGACAGTCCCAGGGTCAGCTTGCGTCGCTGGTTCCTCCAGGAGGGACCTGAGGGCAGTTGGCTGTATCAGTCTCCATCCCTTCCCATCAAAGAGAAGGCCAAGACTTTCCTTATTTCCTTACCATGAATGTAAAGGTTTTACCATCCTTAACACATCCGCTTTTTTCTTTGCTTTTCTTTTGTCAGTGTTTCCGATTGTAATCCTCCGTGCTTGCGCTGTTCTTTCAGAACTCTGTTCGTCTGACCTACCTTGCACTTTCTGCCTGCTTCCTTTTTGTTTCAGGTCAAATAAATCTCATGCTTTATCCAAATTCATCTCTTAGTATACTTCCTTTTCCTTCCTGTACACTAGGTTAGTTTAGATTTGGTGGTTATCACTCCTTTGAAGAACCCTGAGCTTCCTACCTCATTTTTCTCTGACAGACTGTTCCTATGTGAGCCAAGATAATTCTCCAATTCCCTCATCCTTGCAGACAGTTATGTTGGCTGTAATCTGTCCTTCCCTTTGTATGGATCACCCAATCTAAAGCTATCACCCTAACCCAAGTTGCATCCCACATTCGTATCACAAATATTTATATCCGTCTGTTGGAGCCACGTGGGGAAGAGCTCCGATTCCAGTTGGTTTCTCCATCTTCCATGACAAAGTTTGTCACCAGTGTTTTCCAAGAAATGCCCCTTGTGGGGTCCTTCCTGCACAACTGAGTCTCCCATTGCCATCAGCTTGGGCAATTCTGCTAGCTGTTCACAGAAAGCTCCTCTGTCTCCTGAATTGGGTTTTGTAGCAGATCCTGATCGGGAGAGTGCCCAGCTTCTTTCTGCTCATCATTCCCAGGGACTTATAGCACTTGTCACTCCCTTAGCGTATATGATTTCAGAACTGGTGTATAATAAGCAAGGACATCTCTTCACCCTCCCTATCCTCCCTGAACAAGGAATTACCTTTATAGTTGTATTCCAGTCACGTGGGTTACCCCACCGCACCTCTGTTGCCCCGATTAGAACATGCCCTATGTAACCCTTTTCTTTTTTTTGGAGGGTGTTTGGGGTTTTTTAATATTATGGGAGTAATTAGTAAGCAAATTACAACTCGTAGTAAAAGAAGGTAAGGACCCCCACCAAACGCAGCTCAGTATTGTAGTGAAGCACTTGGATTTTAAGCACTAGCATAATCTGACTGCATAGCTGCCTAAATGTAAGCGTATGCTGAAGTTCTTTGCCGAATCAAAGCTTTAATTTTCTTTTCATTTTCTTGTGGCCTGTTCTGCATTTTTAAGCTGAGACAGAGTGTGAAGTAAAACACTCAGAAAAATAATTTCTCTAGGGCATATTCTGTTTGATAATGTCATACCTGGAACTTCATCTGGGCTGTCAAAACAATGGCACATGACAGTAAAACTGAGCACACTTCATATACATAAATCTTTCACAGTCTGTAACTAAGTATTGAGGATGAGCTGAAGGCTCCTCCAGCTGAGTTATTTTACTGAATGAGAAATTATGTGACCGTTAAGGGAGCAGGTACCGCCCAGCTAGGAACTCTAGGTAACAACAGGTAGAGGTGGCAATGAATATATATGGACATACAATTAAAAGGCATACTGCAGAAGGACAGGGGATTTAAAAGAGACGCAGAGCAGGAGATTCCTCTCCTTGAACAGCATTTGTTGTCCACCTCAGATCATGAGGCTGCATTTCTGGTGGGAGTGAGAGCTGTACCAGAGATGCCCAGCAAGTTATTGGCGATTTGCTGACACAACAGGAAAGAGTATTTCCAGTGATGATGTGGGTCTGCTTCTATTTAATGTCATCGTTAATAATTGTGGGATAGAGAGCGCGCTTTTAAAATTTATGGTTAGAAATCATGCTGAAAAGTGTTACAAACCTCTGAGGATGCAATTAGAACATAAACCAATTGTCTTAAATTGAGAAAGTGATCCAACCAACAGTCTGGTATTTAATAGAATTGCTAATTGGTATAGAAATAGAAATCAACTATAGAAATAGTTGAGGAATTTCTTCCTGAAAGAGGAATAACTAAGGAGGCAGAAAAGACTACAGAAGAGGATCCAGGAGGTCAGGTTAGATCACAAGTGAAATACAAAGCAAAGGTGAAAAGGGCGAATCTCATTATACCGTTTACAAACAGGAGAGTCGTACTTAAAGTAAGCCGAGGAAGAAATAGTTCTTCTATACCCGGTACCAAGGAGGCCTCAGCTGGAATACTGTGTTTGGTTTTGGACATTGCATTTAGAAGAGATTCAGAAGATCAGAGACTAAAATGTTTGAAGTGGTAATGGTAAGAGTCTTAGAAAACATGGCCTAGAAAAAAAGGGCAAAGGAACTAGATTTGTTTAGTCTAGAAAAGGGAAGAAAGAGGGGAACAGTATAAGGTTCTTGCATTACGTAAAATTACTGTAGAGGAAGATAAATAAATTGTTCTTCAAATCTACTGGGTGAAGACAAAAAGTAACAGCTTTCATCTGCATTTTAGTTCAGATACTGGGAAAACCTTTTGTGGGTTCAGCACAGCAAGAGAGTCCTTGGAGGCCATAGGATCCCCGATACTGAATGCTTTTAAAGTTACAATAGATTGGGGCCAACCACCCTCTGGACAGTTGCCCAAGGCAGCAAAGCAGGAAGATCTTGAGCGGCACACTGCCTTGCTGGGACAGGCTGGGAACTGCAACACTGGGAGCACAGCACCTCTGAGAAACAACCCAACAGGTCTTTCAGCAACAGCCACCAGCTCCTGCGTTACCTGGAGACATGATACCACCAGCCAGCTCAATGGTAGCATATTGCCTCTCTAAGCAGCAGCTGTTTCCAGCTTCTGCTTAGTTTTGTTGTCAGGTTTAATGTCAAACCATTGAAAATATAGTCAGGACAGCACTGTTGGGAGGCTACCAGGCACTGGGTGTCAGATGCTGTCAAGTGCTGTCTACACTTGTCCTTGCAAGATCTTTCAGGTCTGTCCTAGCATGACATTTTTATGAGCAGGGGTTTGACTAGAGGAGTGTTAGAACAAAAGGCCACTTTGTAGCTCCACACCTCTGTGCTGTTTGAGCTAAAACCCTCCAGAGTACAATTCCTTTCAATCCAATAGAGTTGCAAGCAAATGCCTCTATTTGTGGAGTAATTTAAAATGGATCTTAAAAATAAGGTGTCTGGTCACACAGTATAAGGACTGGTAAGCTTGGAATCTTGTGAACAACAACATTAAAATGGGTTACACTTTCATAGTACCTTTATGCATGTGAATATCAAATTCCATATAGTTGCTTACTGA
The DNA here is from genome assembly GCF_000690835.1 of Fulmarus glacialis. Lineage (NCBI taxonomy): Eukaryota > Metazoa > Chordata > Aves > Procellariiformes > Procellariidae > Fulmarus > Fulmarus glacialis. Next base: position 1,277 of record NW_009242777.1, on the reverse strand, counting down.
ATTCAAGTTTTGGGGCCTGAATTTCCTACCTTAATTGGCAGGAATGAAGAAGTAATCCCTCATCAGGCACAGCTCATAGTAAAAGCATAGAAAGTCTGATTTATTGCATTCTTTCAATATGACTTAATTTTTGAGCATTTTGTGACAATCTGACCTAATATTGCACTGATTCAGACAATAGAGCTGTTCTATTGTACTTTAATGACTGGAAATGTAATTTGCTTCCTGTTTAATATTTAAGCCAGCAATAATACCAAAAAGGCTTATTGCTCCTAAGAAAAGATGAAAGGGGCATAACTCTTAAGGTTTTTTGTGTTCAAAATTTGACCTACTTTAAAAATACTAGAAACTCATGGGAATGGTCCTCAGAATTAAAAATACCAATATAAGATTGTTGCCTGGGAATTTTAAGATACATCACTTCCAGCTCATTGAAAAGCAGAACTTCCCTCCCAAGGGAAATCCAGATAATTCAAAATTAATTTTTTGTCCCAAAATACTGAATTAGCAGAGTTTTTCACAGAAAGGGAAGTTTTAAAAGAAAAAAAAATATTCTGAACTTTAGAAATATTTAATTTGGGCTTGATGACTGTCTTGAAATTTTTTAGTCTGTCTCAGTTGAAGATCAGTCTGCGCCTGTCCTAGCTGCCTCTATTGACCCTTACGTCACCAGTACTCTGCAGGCTTGCTCCGTTGTTCTGCTTGAAGAGACCAACTCCATGGCTAGCCCACATTGCCCGTAAAGCTCTTCCATGGTGAGCAAGGAAGACACATTTTGGCATAATGTGCGAGAAAGACAACTCGCAAAGGCTGATCAGCAGAGGATAACAGGAACATGCGTTACCTGAATGGCTACAACAGTGAGGTATGTGGTGGCTCAGATGGTGATGCAGAGCCATAGAAATAAAACAACTTGAACAGAGAACACCACAACTAAAACGTGATCTTCACATGAGGTGCAGCTGTGGGCCTGCCCTACCACTTTCCCCATAAAGGCCCATTGCATTTTCATTTGGAATTACTGCACATCCCATTATACTGTTAGACAATATTGCACACACAGCTCTTCCAAGTCTCTCCTCTTCCCCTGCGTTAGCGTTAGACTCTTTGGGGACCACATTCCTCCTTGTTGGCCTTGTACTAGGGCTGTCCCCATTGCAAGGCTCAGTGAGTTAAGTCCCACACCTACATGGAGAGGAAACCCGAGATCCAAGGCTTCATGAAATCCCTCGGGGACAGAGCCATTTCCAATACTTAGAATCATAGAATCATAGAAT